>NC_044996.1:47756921-47830865 GCF_008728515.1 Papio anubis | reverse complement strand
GGTGAGGCCCAATAATTTAGGTTTCTAACGCTGTACCAGCTGATGCGGATGCTGCTGGCATGGAGATGGCACTTTGAGAACCACTGCTGTGGGATTATGTGTAAAGAAGCCCAGGTCAAGGCACTCTGGCCTTGGTAGCAGGAGCCATGTCTGACGGAGCTGGTTTCCCAGGACTGTGTTATGTTGGCGTCTCTTACAGATTCTAGCTGTGGCCAGTCTGGCGGGCTCCTTTGGGAGTGGGGTGGTGTATGAAAGAGCAGGATTGGGAAAAAGCCTGCCTCTGTGCTCCTGGTGGCTCACTCAGTACCTTGAAAACTGGACCCCTGAAGCCTCACACAGCCTTCTTTCTCCCAACCTGGGCCTCTTCCCCTCAATGACCTCGCTTCTCAGAGGCCAGCATCCCAAAGGGCAGACTTGGAGCCATTACCTGCCCCTGACTGGGGCTGCAGGGAGGGTGCCGTGGACTGGGTTCTAGTCCTTTGGGGCCCACGTTTGTCTGCCCAGCCTCCTGCCCCTGCCCCCTCACTTGATGGATCCCCTCTTCTGTTCCTTTACTTCCTGTGCTCCAGCTCGTAGCTGGTCTGCCTCCGGGCTTCTGAAGCAACAGCCTCAGACACCACTGGAGTGTGCCCTCTCCTGCCCACAGACCCATGGTGACTCCCTGTGGTCTCTTGGTTAAAATGGAAACTGCCCAACTTACTCCAACTCCCCCTACCCCTGAGTAGGTCCAACCTCAGCTTCACTTTCTGCTTTTTTAGGCTCCAGCACTTCAACCACAGAAGCCTCTGTATTGTCTGTGCACATGAGATTACATATGTGAAAACATCCGGCCTGTCAGTCCATTGCCTTCCCTTTGCCCTTGGATGTTCATTTCAAAACATCCCCTAGAGTAGGTGTTTTAGTCAGGGTTCTCCAGAGGGACAGAACCAATAGGATATATGTATCCTACATACACACACACACACACACGTATATGTATATGTATATGTATATGTATATGTATATGTATATGTATATGTATGAAAAGGAGTTTATCAGGGAGAATTGGCTCAAATGATCACAAGGCGAAGTCCCATGACAGGCCGTCTGAAAACTGGGGAAGAAAGCAGCCAGTAGTGACTCAGTCTGAGTCCAAAAGCCTCAAACATAGGGAAGCCAACAGTGTAGCCTTCAGTCTGTGTCCCAAGGCCCGAGAGCCCCCATGCAAACCACTGGTGTAAGTCCAAGAGTCCAAAGGCTAAAGAACCTGGAGTCTGATGTCCAAGGGCAGGAGGAACAGAAGGAAGCATCCAGCATGGGAGAAGGATGAAAGCCAGATGACTCAGCAAGCCAGCTTGTCCCACCTACTTCCATCTGCCTTGCCTTACCCGCGCTGGTTGGTGCCCAACCACATTGAGGATGAGTCTTCCTCTCCCAGTCCACGGACTCAAACGTCAGTCTCCTCTGACAACACCCTTACCCAGAAGCAATACTTTATCAGCTATCTAGGCATCTTTCAATTCAATCCAATCAAGTTGACCCCTAATATTAACCTTCAGAGTAGGGATCCTCAGCCTTTTGGTGCCTTGGATCCCTTTGGTATCCTGGTACAGCCGGTGGATCCCTTAAGACAATGATATTTTTAACATAAATATATATAACTAAATACATGGGATTATAAAAATGCATAGTATGGAGATGACATTTTGTACTTTTAGAAAGATATTGTGATATGAGGAGATTTTTTTTTAATTAAACCTTACATAAGTATCGCAAGATGGGTATAATAACTACCATAGTTTCAAAGTAGTGTTGAGCATAAGTGATACTCTGAGAAATGTGATAGAAGTGTAATGTGATACCGAAATTTTTACTGGCGACACAGTCACATGTAGTACTACTATCAATGGAGTTTCATGCCTAGGCCCATAGTTTTAGGATGTGATCACTTTAAGTTAGAGGTGGGTGAAAATAAAGACACAGCTCTTTTCCCCACACACATGCAGAGACCTCTGAATTCCAAGCTCTGACTAGGCTTGCTTCATGATGCCCTGAGCACTTTGCCTGCTTAGTGGGCCAAAGAATTACAGACCATTTATTAGGTGCATATCGTGTGCTCTTTTCTCTCTCTTTTTTTTTTTTTTCTCCCCCCACGAATCTTTGGTATGGTCCATTTATAAAAAATGAGTGATACAAAAACGAAGAGCACTATTTCAAAATCATGATTGTATTAACACTTAGACAGAATTAAAGGAAAAAATAGGAAACCCACAATCATAGTTGGATATTTTAACACTGCTCTTTCAATAATTCATGAAACAAAAGGCCATACACAATAAAGATATAGAAGACTAAACGACACTGTGAACCAACTTGTGGTAATCGATACTTATAAAATACACCACTAATATACACCATAAAATACAGTCTTCCTTCAGTATCCGCAGGGGATTGGTTCCAGGACTCCCGTGAATACCGAGATCCTTGGATGCTCAGGTCTCTTATATAAAATGGTATATAGTATTTGCATATAACCTATGCACATACTCCCGTGTACTTTAAATCAGCTCTAGACGACTTATAATACCTAATACGATTATGTGAGTATGGCTATGCTGTATTTTTTAATTTGTATTATTATTTTTTATTATTGTATTGTCATTTGTATTTCTATTTTATGTTTTAAAATATTTTCAATTGACGGTTGAATCCATGAATGTGTAACCTGCAGATGTGGAGGGCTGACTGTACACATCTTTTGAAATGTGCTTAGTATTCAGTAAGATACAGGAATTGGGAAATTTTCCTTCGAGAGAAAAATAGTAAATATTTCAGGTTTTGTAAACTGCTCAACTCTGACGCTTTAGTGTAAAAGCATCCATAAATAATGTATAAATAAATGGGTGTGACTGTATTTAAAAAAACCTTAATTGACAATAACAAGCTGCCAGCTCACAGGGCATACTTTGCCAACCCTAAGATACACTATATTCTGGGACCATAACACAATGTTTAACTAATTCCAAAGGAAGAAAATCATACAGAGTACATCCTCTGTTCACAACCGATTAGAAAACAATAATATTTAGATACATAGAAGAGTCTCAATTATATGGTGCTTAAAAATCACATTTCTAAATTACCCACAAGTCAAAGAAGAGAGAGCCAAACCTGACATAGATGAAAGACCAATAAAAGACATTGGTTTTTTATTACCAGAAAAGACCAATGTCCCTCATTAACTAAGATCCAAAAATTCTCAATAAAATATTAACAAATTGAATCAAGCAAGCTATAAAAGGATGTTATATAACGATGAAGTGATATTCATTAAAAAATACAAGGCTAGTTCAACATTCAGGAATGAATCTAATTCATTCATGACATTAACAGAACAAAGTGATCATCTCAACAGATTCAGAAAAAAAGTATTTTTCAAAATTTAATCTACATTCCTAACTAAAACTTAACAAAAATATTAGAAAACTAGGAATGAAAGGATAAAAGTGCTTTATAAGATATATGATTTGCAAATATTTTCTCCCAGTCTTTGGTTGTCTTCTTATTCTCTTTATAATAATTTTTAAAGAACAGAAATGTTAAATTTTTATTTTTAGCTTTTATGGGTACATAGTAGCTGTATATATTTATGGGGTACAAGAGATATTTTGATACAGGCATACAATGTGTAATAATCACATCAGGATAAATGGGGTATCCATCACCTCTAACATTGATCATTTATTTGTGTTACTAACATTCCAATTATACGTTTAGTTCTTTTTAAATGTACAACGAATTATTGTTGATTGTAATCACCCTGTTGTGGTATCGAATACCAGATCGGGGCCAGGCGCGGTGGCTCACGCCTGTAAGCCCAGCACTTTGGGAGGCCAAGGCGGACGGATCATTTGAGGCCAGGAGCTCGAGACCAGTCTGGCCATCATGGCGAAACCCCATCTCTACTAAAAATACAAAAATTAGCCAGGTGTGGTGGAGCAGGCCTGTAATTTCCAGCTACTTGGGAGGCTGAGGCAATAGAATCGCTTGAATGCAGGAGACGGAAGTTGCAGTGAGGGGCGAGATTGCCACACTGCACTCCAGCCTGGGTGACAGAGTGCGACTCTGTCTCAAAACAATAAATAAATAAGTCAACCCGAAATACCAGATCTTATTCTTTCTACCTAACTATATTTTTGTACTCATTAACCACCTCCACTTCCCTTAGCCCCCACCTTTCCCAGCATCTGGTTACCATCATTCTACTTCACTTAACGTAATGTCCTGCAGTTCCATCCATGTTGCTGCAAGTGAGAGGATCTCATTCTTTTTATGGCAGAATAGTACTCCACTGTGCATATGTACCACATTTTCTTTGTCCATTTGTCTGTTGATGGACACTTAGGTTGCTTCCAAATCTTGGTTATTGTGAATAGAGCTGCAATAAAGATGGGAGTGCAGAGATCTCTTCAATATAGTGATTGCCTTTCTTTTGGGTATATACCTAGCAGTGGGATTGCTGGATCATATGATAGTTCTAATTTTAGTTGTTTGAGGAACCTCCAAACTGTTTTCCATGGTGGCTGTATTAATTCACATTCCCACCAACAGTGTTGAGGGCTCCCTTTTCTCCACACCCTCACAAGCATTCCTTATCGCCTGCCTTTTGAATAAACGCCATTTTAACTGGGGTGAGATGATGTCTCATTGTAGTTTTGATTTGCATTTCTCTGATGGTCAATGACGTTGAGCACCTTTTCATCTACCTGTTTGCCATTTGCATGTCTTCTTTTGAGAAATGTCTATTCAGATCTTTTGCCCATATTTTAATCAGATTATTAGACTTTTTTTGTATTGAGTCGTTTGAGCTCCTTAGATATTCTGGTTATTAATCGTTTGTCAGGTGGGCAGTTTGCAAATGTTTTCTCCCGTTCTGTGGGCTGTCTCTTCACTTTGTTGATTGTATCCTTTGCTGTGCAGAAGCTATTTAACTAGATGTGATCACATTTGTTCATTTTAGCATTGGTTGCCTGCGCTTTTGGGTTATTACTCGAGAATTATTACTTTGCCCAGACCAATGTCCTGTAGAGCTTCCCCAGTGTTTCCTGAATTCTTCATCAGTAAAACCAGGCTGATTATACTAGCACCACCTATCTTTGAGAGATGTGGACAGAATTCAATAGCTACAGAAATAGCAAGTGCATAGGACAGAGCCTGACACATAGTGAAGGCTAAATATATGTAAGCTCTTTGCTCCCTCTCAAAGCATTAGCTTAGTTTCCTCACAGGATCTTTTCACACATTCCTCTACCTGGAACTGTCTTTCCCTATGACTTGCCTTGTCTTCATTCAGGTTTCTGCTCAAATATCACCCAGAGAGGCCTTCCCCAGCCCACCATCTCAGGGAATAAAGGGCATTTTGTTTCCCTTTATTCCTTTTATTTGACTTTATTTCCCACTTTATAATATACGTGTATGTGATGTCTCCTCCAATAGGATCAAAGTGGCCCAAGGGAAGGCAGTTTTTCTTTTTAGCTTATTGCAATATCCTTGGTTCCTGTTAGAAGCATAGCAAACTTTCAGAATGGTCTGTCGACTAAGTGAAAAAACAGCTGGAAGAGGTGCTTAGTATTACCATCCTCATCTTACAGATGAGGTGAAATAATGTCATACAACTAATAGATAGTAGAGTCAGGATTGAACCTCCACACTCAGACGCAACATCCCTCTCTCCAA
This sequence comes from Papio anubis, assembly GCF_008728515.1. Classification (NCBI taxonomy): domain Eukaryota; kingdom Metazoa; phylum Chordata; class Mammalia; order Primates; family Cercopithecidae; genus Papio; species Papio anubis. Next base: position 47,825,150 of record NC_044996.1, on the reverse strand, counting down.
CTAGAGTGTACTCTGTTTGCAAGTGATTTCAATGTTGGATGCAAATGGCCCTCAAATGTCAGATCTAAAAGTTGAAATTGCTAAACACATACATTTCAAAGACCGACAATTGTGTTCTGTTATGTTCGTGCTTCAAATAAGTAAAATGTCCTGTCATTGATGATGAAGAAATTAAATGATCAGCATATATCAGTTCCATGCCATCATTCATGTGAAATCAGAAAATTCAAAAATACTTTATCCCAGTGTTCAAAGAGCAAATGAAAAAATGCTCGGAAAATATCGGAATTTTGAGAAATATCTTCTGTATGATGAAAAATCACTTGGGCCATGAAATATTAATGGAAATTCATAAAGAAATAAAATGATGGCTGTATCTTTGCCATTCAAACTCAGTCTCGCCTGTGATGCCTGTCTACTGAAATGAGAAGGCACCCTTCTAGAAATCTTACAAATCACAAAAGGAAGGTTGGGGTGACCAAAATTTTAGAACATCAACCTTGGATATGTCCGTTGGAGACAAGAAAGCATTGTGTCATAATTAGTAGTACATGTATACATTATTCTTTCAACATAAAATAAGAAAAATAAGAGTTCACTTACAATTACATATCATTCCGTATTTCTTTCTTTGGTTTCATAAATGCCATTGTTTAAACAAGGTGACAATGGGACTAGTTTACAGTGGCAAATAGTAGTAAATAAATGGACTATTTATACGGTAGGTGTGAAAAATGTAACGATATAGCATAATGTTCCTTTCTGTCTTTTGACACAGCAATTTATGGTAACTCTTTTTAGAAAAATTCTTATTGGATTTTAAAATTTTGTTGGCTATATTATTACTTTTTATCATACACAACCAGAAGACTTTTTCAAAGGCATATGCAGAAACAGCAGTAATAACCACACAGATATTTACCTACATTAAAAAAAAAAAAAACAAAAAACACTGGCTTGTTTCATTGTCTCCCAAAATAGTAAAATAACTTTTATTTTTTTTCTGTCATAACTCTTCTTTGAACTGCTCGCCATGTTAGAACTTCCTTTTTGTGTGTGTGTGTGTGCAGTGGCTAATCAGCACTCAACCAGACTTATCATTTACTTAGACATATCAAGTTCTCCTCTTCCCAAGGCCACATTAGATTGCCTCCCGGCATCAGTCCAATGTAATGACATTGAACTAAATATCCTCTCAACAAAGCGTTTGAGCATGGATTTTACTTCTACCTACAGTAGGTTTTAGATTGTAGAAACTGATTTCCAGGTTTCCAGAAGTGTGCATTTCCTTTCTATACATAAGGCTTGCTTTGTCAGTCAATTGGGTCTTTTGTATCAATGATTTCTCCTATAGGCTGTTCATGGCTAAAGTGTCCATAATTCTTAAACACTCTGAAGCACACTGGATGTCATCGTATGTTACATCACTCTTTCTCGGGAAAAAGGTTTTTAAAGATCAAGGGTAATTTGAACTTGCATTGTTGAAGTTGGATTTCCTATAAGTTAAATTACTAGCAAAGAAGTTGAGAAAGTCCTGTTTGACATGGAAGCCTTTTGCTAGTGACCCTTTTTTCTCTTGATTTCTCAAGCAGACTTTTTGCCAAAAAAAACAAGTGCCTCTTTTTTTTTTTTTTTTTTTTTTTTTTTTTTTTTTGCCATGTCAGTTTTCATTACAACCTACACATAACATGGAACAATTCAGGGGCAGTCAGTCGATAGGTTCTTAAGCTCTTTATGACCTCTTCAAGGACCTTCACACAGTTTTGGAGAAATGGCATATACATTTCTGCTTCACTGTATCTCTTGTCTCCACTTTACTGTAATCCTTTTCTTTATTCCTATCTTCAACATATTTCCAAATAAGAGAATGGCATTCTTGTTTCACACTTTGAAAATATGATTTTATGGGCAGCTGGACATCTTAACATCGTTTCTATGGTTGGCAGCAATGACAGACATCTTATAGTCCCATGTCTCTGTCAAACCTCATTACTTACTTCTGCATGTTCGAGGAAATTAAAAAGTGGCAACAAGCCTTCACTATATAGGTCTCAAAATCACAGGTAAGCAAATCACACTTTTCTTCTCATCAGCGTTGGGTGCATGGTGTGCAGCATTTACCTCCCTAATCCAGTCTTATGTGTTCTTCCATCTGTCACTAAAATAACACAATAATTTATCTGTCTGTCTTTTTTTTTTTTGGTCATGCTACCGAGGGTACATGTTATTTTATAAATAATTTGTACATTTGTTCTTCAACAACAACAGCAAAGTAGTGCCTTTTAAAAGTAAATTATGATTGATTAAGAAATCCAAAAGACCACTCCTTCCATCCATATTCTTTCCCTGGGAAAATAAACACTGTTTCATATTGCAGAGCCATTTTCTGAACCATTTGTTCAAGAGTGGCTTATTTCCGTCAGAATCTACAATTGGCATGACGTCTATGAATATGTAGTTCACAGGCATTTTTCATATTTCTCTTGCTATTGTTCCCATGAACATGACTCTTTCTTCCTCCTAATCCCTTGCCCCCACATTACCCTCACTAATCCAATCAAGTCATTTTTAACTTTTTATTATGAAAACTTCAAACACATAAAAGCAGAAAGCATGTTAGAATGCACTCCCTGTACCCATTAATTTCAAGAGCCATCAACTTCAACAATCATTAACTTTCTTCAGTCCTTGTTTCATCTATCCTCCATCATACTTTTAATTTTTCTTTTCAGAGTACAGAGAAGCCAAGTATAGACATCAAATCTTTTCATCCGGAAATAGACTTTAATAGGTAAGGGCTGTTTTAACATAAGCAGGATACAATATCATACCCTAGAAAAGACTAAGACTGACCAAACATCATCTACTCTCCAGTACCTTTTCCATTTTCCCAATTGTCTCATGAAAGATTTTCCAGTTCATGTGACCCCATTAAAATCCGAGAAGTTCCACACATTGCATGTAATTTTCAGTGTCTCTTAGAGTCTTTGGATAGATTCCACTTTCCCCTCATTGTTTCTGGGCCATTTCTTTGTTCAAGAAAGTATAACCCGCTCACGTCTTGCCAGGACTGGGGAAACAAACGGGTCCCGGTTTACACGTCTGGTTGTAAGATAAAGGCAGTCATGGTTCTCTTGATCCTTGAGCCACAGGGTTGAGCCTGGGCAGCTTTTGGGTGACTTTCTTCTTCTTTTTTCCATTTTCAAAATTTAATATGCTTCATGAATAAACTTTTATAATGAAAAAATGGGCAAGTAAACAGAAACAAAGACTCTTATGCCCTGGCTTTAATTGTCACTGTGGAAGGGGTACATGCTCCACATTCTGTTCATAGCAATTAGAGGCCATCTCTCCCCAACAGTATTTGACCCCAAAACATACACACCAGTCTAGGGAACTCGAGCAGTGGGTTACTTTCTCTCCTTACCACTAGTGCACCAGGAGAGTGGTCGATCCGGCAGGATCCCTTGGAAAGGTTGTTCTCCCCTACCCAAGGGTAAAGGTTCCTAGATGGGTTGTCCCTTTGCCCACTTCTGGGAGAAAAAGGCCTGCCTAACCCTCATCCCCTTTATAAAGGGGTGAGGCCCCCTTTGAAATAGAGGCCCCTTTGAAACACTCCATTCAGCTCTTACTAGGTCCCCCAGGGAATAGCAGTAAAATTTTGAACCTAGGCTATCAGCTATCACCTTCATCTGTGAGGATCACCCCCACCCCCTGCCTCCCCTTTTGCTTTATATTCAAGAGAGGAGCAGTCCCACCTTGATGCTTCTCGTCTAAGTTATATCACTACAGGTGACAGAGGTCAGGGGTGGTGGGGGTGAGGTTTTCACCCTCTGCTGCTTTCAGGGTTGGGTACTTTCCAGAAGCAAAGCTGTATAATGGGGATGCTATATTGAAATAATAAATGTGAGTATTATTGATTCTTCCACCATAAATGGTTTGCCTTGCAACAGCCCTGATGGCCACAGAGGATATCCCCTTGAGGAAAAGGGTAACATTATATGGGAGAATTAGGTCTCTGGCAATTAGACAAAAGATGTAAAACACAATGCTTCTCCCCTCCCCAGAAGTGAGACAGAAAGAGGATGGAATACATGGAGAGAGAGAGAGAGCGCGCGACAAAGACAGAGACAGAGACAGAGATATAAATTATTTAGCTATATGTGACCTGAAACAATCTTGTGAAAAATCCTACAGGTGGAGGCATTAGACGGATGAGAAAGCCGGATATAGAGGGGGCCATGTGCCGTCCACACTGGGGCCGTTCTGACTGTTATAAGAGGAAAGATTTGTTGCAGTCTGTGTGAAGACACGTCAATCAGAGTGGATTTGGAGAGAATGGACCCACGTCTGCACTCCTGAACTTTCCTCAGCTCCTATTTGCTTTAGAAGAGATTGAGAATGTCTCACCAGCCTGATGGAAGGGTCCAGAAGGCAGCTGAATGTTTTCTGGCAAGCACTCCATGGCCACCCCAACCATGGTGAGTAGATCTTGGAGCGCCTTATTCTACAAAATGAGGTGTGCACATGCAGAAATGGCAAGAAGAGCCATTGAGGCATGGGAAGGAAACATTAGCAAGTCTATGCATATTCATTTGTATCACTTTATTTTAAAAGTCTAATTTTGGTGTGTGTTCTATATGAGAATTCCATATTTATACAGTGTTTCCAGTACATAATTTGTAAATTTACAAAGATACATATATTGTAGGTGTGGGCTCAACATCTTTTATTACTGTTGGTGTATTTGTTTCTCGGTGCTGCTGTGACAAATTACCACAAACTCCGTGACTGAATACAACAGGAATGTATTATCTCACAGTTCTGGGGGCTAGAAATCTGAAAGCAAGGTATTGGCAGGACCATGCTACCTCTGAATCCTCCAGGGGAGAGTCCTTCCTTGCCTCTTCCAGCTTCTGGTGCTTATGGCAATCCTCGTGTTCCTTGGCTTGTAGACACCTCACTCTAGTCTCTGCCTTCATGTTCACGCAGTGTTCTCCTCCCCGTGTGTCTGTGTCTCCGTGTATTCTCTACTCTTTTTTATGAGGGCATCAGTCATGTTGGATTGAGGGTCCACCCCAACTGGGTATGGCTTCCTCTTAATGAATTACATCTGTGAAGACACTGTCTCCAAATAAGGTCACCTTGTGAGGTTCAGGGTGGACATGTATTTTGGGGGGACACCATTCAACCCAGTACAATGTCTGATGAAAAATTATCAGAGACCATTGCCACAGCAAATGTGCACTGAGCACCCACATTGAAGTCTCAACTCTGAGTGGCAACCAAATCTCATATGGATCCACAATATTTGAAAGAGAAAAAAGAAGTTCAGTAAGAAAGGAGCACACAGGTTGTATACACATATCAGCAGAATCCAGAGCAAAGCACTCAAAGTGGGGACCCCCCGCAACTGCCGCTGCAAAGCCTCTCTAGTACCACTTATGTCACACTCCTTCCTCCAATCCCCAGACATGATTTTATAGAGGGAGATGGAGGTGTCCATAGATCTTAGAATTGACTCAATGATTGCTTGAAAGAGAGTAGCCAGACTGGAAGAGGCTGAAGAATGTTTAATTCATTGGAGAAATGTAACTGGTCACCCCTGCTCACTTGTAGTAACCGTTGGATTGTGTACTCAGAAAGCAGGATTATTTATGGAAAGCAAACAAGTTTCTTTGTATTTCCACAACAACCTATACTGTATACTGTATTAAAATTTGAGCTCCTGTTAGCAAGATAGTTTGTATCCATGTGGCTCCCTTTCAATTTATGGTGTCTCTATCCCTCTAGTGGTTTAGAACTTCACCTAAAAACAGACGTATCTCATATTAGCATTTTGGACCAGCCCGCAGATAATGGAAGGCAATGCCATCTAATGTTTAAAAGCAAAGTGTGTATTTTGGACTTGGAGAGACCGATTTCAGATCCTACTTCTGCCGCTTAATAGGAGGCTCACATGGCAATGTATAAGCTACCTAACCTCTCTGATTCCCAGTTTACTCATCTGGAAAAAGGAGGGCTATGATTCCTGTCGCTTAGGGTTGTGATGAGGCTGAGATGAATGATATGACTATATACCCAGGACAAAATAGGTGCTCAAGATAGATAAGCTATGGATAAGATTCATATTCTTGCTCCATTCTGGAATCTGCCCCCAGGATCAGGGGAGGATTCTGTACCACCTCCAGAGCAACTTAGCACAGCATTTTCCAGCTGTGCTACCACAGAATGCAGCCTTGGCTTTAGGATTGTTTTACGCACCATCCCTGAGCTTCAGTGGTTTTCGTCATTAAAAATAACTTGGTATCCTTCACTTAAAGATGAGTGACGTAATACTCTCCTGTCAGCTGATATTTTTGTGTGAGTACCTCGCCCACTTGAAATTATTTACAGCCATTACCCTTGACGTCCTTTCCAGTAGATGATCAAAAAGATTCGTTCACCCACACACTTCATATTTTGACTGTTTAATATGCACAAGGTACTGTCCTAGGCTTTAGGGGCACATCAGTGAAGAAAGTGTTACTAACAAGCAGAATTCTGATCCCGTGAAGCTTACATTGTAGCAAAATAATGGGGAATGGATAGAACCATGGACCGACTTGCTGGCCACAGACTTTGCTGTATTTTCCAGAGAAACCAGACAAGATAGACAATCTTTTCCTATCTTGGTAGGAACGTGACCAGCTCCATTGAACTTGCTTATCTATTGTTGTATTTGGCAGTGATAGGTATCATATTTGCTTAGCCACCCCTTGCACTTTAGAAAGCAGTTGCACACACCGTACCTCATTTAATCTTCCTAGCCATGCTGTCAGTAGGCATCACACAGCCCAGAGATAGGGAGGAAGCCGTATCTTCTGATTCCAAATCCCATCCATGTTTCTCAGGGCGTAACTAGTAAAGGCAGCTCCAACCCAATGAGAAAATGGAAGATCACAACACACAGTGTGCAGTGAGAGAGAGAGAGAGAGAGAGAGAGAGAGAGAGAGAGAGACAGACAGACAGAGAGAGACAGAAAGAGAGAGAGAGACAGAGAGAGAGAGAGAGAGACAGAGAGAGAGAGTGTGCGCGTGCACGTGCACACACCGCATGCTCCTGTGCCTGTTTAGGTCACAGAAGGAGAGTTTTTCAAAGAATGAAGAACAATTGCCTCAGTGCAATCTGTGATGCTTCCACAGCCCAGGGATTAGTACCATATGTGTTGGCCTGCTGGTTGAATCGACCACTCGCAGGATGAATGGGCCAGGTCCTGCCTTCTCAAGCACCACAGTGTCTGATACGCCCAAGGCTTACTTACGCTCACTATGCACAGATCTCCCTGGCAGCAAGGCCCACACTCTTGATGACATGGGAAAGGAAAAGATACTCATTTCCTATCCCTATCCTCATTTCCTATCCCTATCCTCATTTCGAGTTGAGCACTCTCTATAGTCTGCTAGGGCTGGAGTGGGAATAAGGGGCTGATATGGAGAAGCAGCACGCCACAGCCAGTCCAAACTTGCTTCTCTGACTTAGGTCAGGGACATAGCAGCCCCTGAGATTGCTCCCGCCAGTGGTGTCCAAAGGCCACGAACATGGCTTGTGGGTGGTGATTCCTTACTGCAACAGTAGGGTGCAGTACGCAGTAGGGTACAGAAGAAGGGGAAGGCTACTGCTGCCCACAAGTTCTTTGCAGGGTAGATACAGTGCATTTCTCTAGTTTCCCCTTTGCTTGCCCATCTCCACTTTGCTGCCAGTTGCACTCATGGGACTATTTTCAGCACACATGTGAAAACACGAATGCTGATGGGAACAGACGGTGGGGCTGCTTTGAGGGAAACCCTAGCATAAAGATCTAATTGGGTCCTGCTCTAAGCCCAGCACCTTCCACTCTCCTGGCATACCAACGTCTGGCAATTTTCTTGACACTGATCATTCAGAGGCACTTTTCACAATCTACCTCCTAGACTTAGTCTCACACAACCTCATCACACATCCACACATTGCTTGCCAGGACTGGAGAGACACAAGTGTTCTGATTAGGAGCCTGTCTGCAGAATGTTGGGCACCATGGTTTTCCTGGCCCTTGGACCACAAGGTCCATGTGGACGTCCTCCTTCAGACCTCCAAAATTCTGTACCCTGCCCTGTCGGAGTCTACTGAGAGAGGGCAGAGGGCTTTGGGGTTGTTAACCACATGATGACAAGAGGGAGAGGCCATTTCTCCTCTGCTTCAGCAGAGTCCTGGGTTGAGTCCTGTGGATGGCCAGAGTCTGGTGTTGACATTCTTTTTTATTATTACTATTATTATTATTATTACACTTTTGGTGTTGACATTCTTCAGGAGTTTTCAGTCTACGTATTTGTGAATTACAGGTTCCAAGCCTCATATGAAAGCTTGGCATGCCATGGACTGAGCTTTGCTGGGGCAAGCAGTCTGATTTTCCAGAGCTGGAAGGAGGAAGGGGTTGCTAAGAGACTCATTGTGAGTCCTGAGGAAAAGTTTGTGTGAGGGCAGCACTGGATCACAGGGCAGGATTCCCTTGGCTTCCCTCCTCATTTCTCTCCTTGCTCCCAGATATGTAGCCACTGCCTTGCATGCTAATCTCCTGTTCCCTGTTATGGTATGTAGGTTGTCTGTGTTCCTTCATCCCCCTTGCACATGAGCATTTTATCTTCTCTTGAGCTGGGATTCCTGAGACCAGTGGTTGGATAGAACAACAGATACATCTGCTTTCTTCCTGCAGCTACATTCTAAGATAGACAAGTCAGGGTGCAGGGAGGCCTCACTGCAGGGAGAGGGAGCAGTGAAAAGAAAGAGCTGAGAAGCAGGGGCCATAACTATGGACTTTGGAGCTATTGAGGCTGGGGTCAAGGACTGAGTTCTTCTGTGCCCAAGACTCACGGGAGGTTGTGGGTGCCGCCCACTCACTGTAACTCTTCCTCAGGGCTGGGGACCATGTTGCCCCCTTCCAAGACTCTTTCAGTAGTCTGTGTGTGTAGTGGGGGACAGGACACAGAGAAGGAAACGAGAGAGAGAGAGAGAGAGAGACAGACAGACAGAGAGAGAGAGAGAGAGAGAGAAACTGAACTGTGCGTATGTGTGATGTTGGAAGCTACCAGGTCAGTGTTTCTGAGATTCCATCTCTTATCAGAAACCTCCTTGAACTTTGGTCTTGTAACCTGTAAAATGGGGCCAATTTGACATGCTTCCTATGATTGCTGTGTGAATTTAAGTAATATGTGTGAATCTTCAGCCATACTGCCTGCAGACCTGTGTTGTACATGGTGATTTGTTTGCAGATGAACTTGATTGGAAGGAAGGCGGTGAGGAGCTCGCCTTCCTGAGAGGGACAGTGTGGGTTTGGCGGAGCTGCTTCAGAGTCCATGATTGGGTACGGGGTGAGGACAGGGCCATTCCATGTACCTCCACACAGAATGCAGCTCAGCTCTGGCACCTGGGTCCCGGCAGCTTTGTGAGCTGATCAGGGACAATGTCAACATCACAAGGGTGGAGGCTACAGTGAGGCTCTCTCAGGGGGCTGCTTGTAGTGTGCAGATTGCTCTTGTTAATGACTTGTATCGCCCTTTGGGCACTCCCAGACACAACTACTGTGGGAATCTCATCAATGTCGTGTGAACGTCAACAGTGTGAGCTCCGAGTCAAACTCAGTAGTGTGAGCTCTGAGTCAACGTAATTGTTTGCATCAGCTTACAGAAAACTGGTATAAATATTTGCAAACATAGGGTGTGTAGAGCAGTATATATATATAATATACATATATATAATATATATATAGTTATTATAATAATTCTACTTATCATTATTACAATATTCCTGACTATGCATTGAAGGTGTACACATAAATGTTAGCACAGGTAAACTCTGATTCTTGGGATTAGGCTTAATATTTTCCAGCCGCCTTATTCTTCTAGGGCTTGCAGAAACGTGTGCAATGATCAAGCTCCTTTCCTACAATCACAGAATACAAAACGCTACAAAGTAAGTTCCACCCTTCCTTGATCGTCAAGGCCCAATGGAAGTCATGTACACTGTGATATCTGCTTTTTGAACTCCTGTGCTGCTTCAGGGACTCACAACTCTCATGACAGGCAGCAGTTGAACCTTTTGGCATTTCTTGTACTCTTTAGTTGCAATTTCTTGTTATGGAAGCTCCTTCATGATAAGAACCATATTTTGTAATAACTCCCTTGCAACAGTAACCACCGAGTGAATGAATGTGATAGGTCAGGTGCTGCTGCGCCAGAGCATCACTGATGAAAGCACAGTCCATGGACTCTTGCCGCTTCGCAAAAGTTTGTTACCTCTCTGCGGTAAGTACAGCATTTGAGAGTATACGTTTAGGAAGTTTTATAGCATAAGAATATACGTTTAGGAAGTTTTATAGCATAAGAATATACGTTTAGGAAGTTTTATAGCATGCAGTGAGAGTCATTTGGATGTTGAAATAATCAGGGCTTGTATTTTGTACGTCTTTGCTATATTTTTCTTCTTTCTAGTCGTTTGTTCACTTTCCTTGTGTTACAGGAATGTATTGATCCATGAATGACTGATGTACAAAAAAATTAAATGCTTCTCCTTTACATCAGAGAGCTCAAGAAGCAACAGTTTGGAGCTTTGTGAAGTTCAGCTGATGTATTTTCTGCAGCATGTATATAAAGCAGGAGTCATTATTCATGTATTTGGAGATGTAAACAGAGGGTGGCCCAAGGGAGATAACTTCGACCAGGTCCCCAAGCTACTGATCAAGTAGACACTCTGGCTTCAGGACCAGCATACTTCCCCTCAACATGCATGGTTTACATCAATGGCTACTTACCAGCATTTCCAAAGTGCAGATAACCCAACCATGGTGGGGCTTTTCACCTCCCCACATCATGTGGGCCAGTGATGCCTTCAGAGCAGTTCAGCAGCCTTTATGGAAGTCACTGCAGCAGGGCTCTGAAGCATCTTGGTGGAGTTCATCTCTGAAAAGAGGGAGACACATTCAAGCATGTTATCTAAAGCAGTGTATGAAGAGAAAGCAGAGTCAAAAGATACTAAATGTCCATCTGGAGGGAGGTGGGTACCCAAAGTCCTTGATTGCTGTTTCTGGGTCATCAAGGCTATTGGAGTGGGTAGAAGATAGGTGTGTGTGCCTTAAAGAAGCTCATTTATAAAATAATTTGCCCTCCCGATTTAAGACTCGAATGGCCCCAGTGGCCATTCTCTTCTCTGTTCCTTTCTTCTCATGGTCTCTGGCCTCATTCTCACTGGCTCAGAACAGCAAAATGTTTATTCCTTTCCCAGGATGGGCCTGGACCCTGTACCCTGAGACCCAACCCTGCAAAAACCGTATCTGGACCCAGGCGTACCCTACAGGAGGGGCTCCACACACCATAAAGCTTATTTCTTTGGGGGTCTTATTTGATAGGATCATTCCTTAACAAGTTTGGCCAAAAGCAGGAAGAGGACAGAATGAAGTAGGGTCTCTCTCTCTCTCTCTCTCTCTCTCTCTTTCTCTCTCTGTCTGTCTCTCTCTCTCTCTCTCTCTCTCTCTCTCTCTCACACACACACACACACACACATATACAGAGAGAGAGAGAGAGAGAGAAGTCTAATGAGAAGAGATCACACGCACATTCATGTGGAGTGTGTGCGTGTGTGTGTGTGTGTGTGTGTGTCCATCAATCTAGATGATAATGGTCCACATGGCTCGGTGAGCTCAGTGGCCCTTTCTTCTCTGACTTGGTGAGAAAGCAGGCTTTCGGGTAGTAAGGGTGTTTAAAAAGCCAGTGGAAGGGCAGTTCTGTAGTTCTGGAGTGTCTGTTCCACTTGGAGCTGAGCCAGCCTTCAGAGGAGAGGTCTGTTTTAAATGAGACAAGGTCACAGAGAGGCCCTGCCCCTCAGCCTCAGACTCAGAATCGAGCTCACGCACACTGAAGTAGCATTGGCACACAGGAAACTGAGGCAAGTGCCCAGACATACAGACTGTGGCTTCCATGTGGTCATCAGAAGCTGCTGTGGTTCAGTGGGCAAGCTTGTTACCAGTGTAAGGGGATGCAAGAGTAATCCCACACTCTGACTTGCCAGCAGATGTGACCTTTATAAGCCTGCCTGGAGAGGCAGGCTGTCTCTCAAAGCTTTACTCTTCCAATTGTTTGCTAAGTGAACTTGGCCAGTCCATCTGACCTCCTTGAGCGGCAGACCTCTCACATGTAGCATGGTATTGTGACACAACCCACCTAATGGGTTGTTTGGAGTGTTAAATGTTAGTAAAGTGCCCACAAGTGTGCCTCATGCATAGTAGATGCTCAACAGACATGCAGAATCAACAAATAGACAGGTGCCTAACCTCAGCTAGAGGAGTTCAGGACGGCCAGAATGCCTAGCTGACATCTACCCATTCCAGTAACTCCCTATTTTGCAACTCCTCCTGCATGCTCCAGCTCTCCCCTTGATACAAGGTCCCTGCACCCTCCTGCCTACTCAAAGCTGCCGCTCCAAGGATGCTCTCTGCCACCCCTGTGCTATCGATTTCATGTCTCTCCACCGGGTGCTTGCCTTCAGCACAATGATATTTCTCCCACCTGAAGTAAACCTTTTCATGACTCCCTCTTTCCCCACCAGATGCTGCCTGATTTCTTTGCTCCCAATTGCTGCAAAACCTGTAAAACTTGTCCATACTCATTGATTCCTCTCCTCCCATTCTCTCTTAAAGCTGTCCCAAGCAGGCTTTTTCACACAGTCCCCCCAAAAAACTGCTCTTATTAAGGTCACCAGGAACCTCTGCATTGCTAAATGCAATGGTTAATTCTCAATCCTCTTCTTATTTCGCCTGACATCAGCAGTTTGAGCAGAGTGAACCGCTGGATGTCTCTTGAGACACTTTTATTCACATAGTTCCCAGGACACTCTTGGTTTTCCTCCATGCGTCACTGGTGTCAATTTCCCCATCTCCTCAGCTGGTGTCTCCTCTTCTCTCTGATCCCTTTATGCTGCAGGGCTCTGTTTGTGACTTTATGCCCTCCTCTATGTGCTCTCCCTCCCTAGCAGAGCTCGTGTAGTCTCATGGCTTTTAAGTGCCATCCACATGTATTTAGGTATAGATCTTTCAGCCAAATTCCCGACTTGTATATACAGCTGCCTACTTGACTCACACAGATGTCAGAGAGACAGCTTAACTCAATGTGTACAAAACTCAATTCTTGGACCCCTCCCTACCTACAAAGCCTATTCTCACTGCAGTGCCCCCCATATCAGTTGATACCAATCCCAGTCCACTTGTTGCTCAGGCGAAAAAAAAAAACCCTGGAGTCAGCCGTGGTAGCTTTCTACCTGGTTTACATGCTTCCGCTACCCTCTCCTGAATTGACTCTATTCTTGGCATAGCAAGTAATCAAAGTGATCCCTTCCAAACATGTGTCAGATCACATGACTCCTCTGTTCCACCCCTCACTGCTTCCCTCCTTCTTCCCCCAACATTTCACCCCAAGCAAGAGCCAAGGTCCTTAAAACGGACTCCCAACCTACAGAATGTGGGATTCTGTTAATCTCTCTGACCTCCTCTCCTGCTCTCGTCCTTTTGGCTCACTCTACAGCAACCACGCTGGCTTCTCTGCCATTTCTCAAGCGTGGTAGTCACTCCCTGGCCTTAGAGCCTTTGCACCAGCTGGACCTTCCGCCCAGACAGTACTTTCTTTATATATCCACAAGGCAACCCCTCTCACCTTCTTCATTTCTTTCCTCCAATGTCGCCCCTCCAATGAAGCCTACCTGCTTACCCTTGCATATGGCAGTGAATGCTCTACTCCCTTTCTCCTCTCCCATTCTCAACGACCCGAGATGCACCCTACCCTGCTGTGTGTTAGCTTACCACCACCACCACCACCACCACTACCCACCACCTGCCCCACCCAAAGTGATTGTCTCCTTCTACCCTTCTATATAATTAGTAATGTAGAAGGTTTGCATTTTATTTTCTGTTTCCTTGCCTTTATATGTACCATTCATGAGGGCAAGGGTGCTTGTGATTTGTTCACCTATGAATCCCAGGTGACTAGACTCATGACTGGCACATAGTAGACCTTAATAAGCACTCGTTGAAAGAGTGAATGGATGAATCATTAGATAATCACAACATGAAAAATAATATAGGCTACATTATTATTGAGACTACACAGGCCTCCGTGGTCCAAGTTACAGGAGGAATCTCAACCACTTCTCGTGCGTTGCACATCTGGAGATAACATTGGCAACACTGGTGTCACTTGCCACAGGAACTGGGGCAGAAGTCGACCAGTCAAGAACTGGGCCTGATTTTCACTAGCTGTGTATAGACTCTGCCTTCCCCGCCAAATCACCCTTGTGAGCTTTGCAAGCCTGTTGCATGATGAGCAGTGTAAGCGTAGAGCCCACTTCTCCTGCAGAAACCTTTTCTCTGAGCCCCAGATTACTCCAGTTATTCTTCTATGTAGTCTTGGCTGAGCTCAGGCCCTCCTTTGACAAAGTGCCCTCACAGGGATGTTCAAAGAAATTCCATCTGCTCTTTGACATTTAACTGTTCCATGGCTCGTGAGCCCTGGAGGAACCTGTGTACAGGTCTCAGTACATCTTCCTAAGAATCACCCTTATCCACCTCCACCACAACTCCAAAATCATTTCCTCCAGAAGGCCAGAATTCTACCTTTCTGCCAAAGAAAGGAGTCGGGGAGATCCTGCCCGCTCCCCACCTCACAGGGGCCAACGTGAGCCCAGGCTGAATCCAAATCTCCCTTTGGTCATGGCCATTGTCTACTCTGCACTTGCCTGCTGAGGCCAAGGCCGCAACACTGGGCCCGAAGAGGATGCCCTGGAACCTGTCTTTTGTTCATGGGCAGATGCCCACTGTTTGCTGTCTGCCAGCATCTTATCCCGGTTGCTCTGCTCAAGGGAACAGGTCTGCCAGTACCTTCTGCATTGGCAACAGTATCGGAGCAATGTTGCAAGCTCAGAAACATTGTTGTTTGCTTGGTCCACCGTGGGAAAGCCAGGACCTAGGATTTTCAGGACTGACGGAGGGTGCTGGGTAGTTAAGTTTCCGGGGAATGTGTTGTGATGGGGAAGTCCACTTGTCTTGGAAGGAAATAGCTAGTCCTGAAAGTGCAGATTAATTTTATTTTTCCACACCTCCTCACCTGACCCCGGCATGTTCCCTGTCACTCCTACCCTGTGATGTGTCCGAGTTTGAAAACAGAAGACTTTCCCAAGGTTGGGCAGAGCCCCAGCTCTCCTGGAGATGGAATCTTTCCCTGTAGCACAGCAGTGTGGGCTTCAGACTTGGCAGGCCCTGGGTCCACCTGCAAGGCTGCCAATGACCAGCCAGCTGATCCTGGCAACTTGCTTGTGAGATCTGAGTTGGGGTTTTCTCCTCTGTAAACTCGGCCTGACCTGGTGGCACCTCCCTTGCAGGACTACTGCAGTTAGAGACAATGCATGAAAACAGCAATCAAAGTGCCTGGAACAATTTAGGCACTCGGTAAATGCCAACTGCCATGTTTGCTAGGCTTTGGGCAGCTTGGGGCTCTCTATCCTTGAGTGCTCCTAACAACTGGAGTGTTCTAGGACCCAGAAACTCAATCCCTTTTCAGAGGCATCCTTGCACCTAAAACTGCAGCTTTCCCACTTGCTTTGTGGAACCTCCGCTGGGGTGGGGCCAGTTTGGGTTTCAGATTTACTCAGCAAGAGGCTTGCACCTGGATGTCTCATCTGGATGCCCCGCAAAGCTCAAAGAATTTTTGTAAATGGCACAGTGAATGTTTTCTTTTCCTCTCCACCTTCCAGAAGCCCCTTTCCCTGCCTCTCCCTCACCCCTGTCTTTCATTTCACAGCCACCGGAAGTCCCGCCCTTCTTCAGCCTTTATCTAACCAAAGGAAGTTTAACTCTTTGCAGTACTCTTGTAGTGTGTTAGGGAGACTGAACCTCCAGGCCACAAGAGAATAGGCCTGGTCCATTGATCGCGTACTCCTTGCGCTAGGGCAGGTCACCCATCACCCAATCTCTTGTTTCCTAATCCCCTGCAGAGCCTCCTGCCTGAGGCCTTCAGGATTCCAGCAGTCATCACTCTGACAGGGCAGCCGGAGGTATTCTCCCAATCTTTCTCCTCTTATACTGCTGGTTCTCTGACTGAATTAAGCTTCTTGGCCCGTACTTGCAAAGAACCATTTTAGACCATTGGATGAAAATTTGCCACCAGAGCCAGAGAAAGCATGGATTCACACAGGGTAGGGGAAGACATTACCTCTTCCCCCAAGCTAGCCGGAGGAGCATCCTGTTTAATGGGCAGTAATCACACTGACCTGGCAGAAATAATATGTGGCGTGCTTCTGGGACAGGCAGGTGCTCAACAAATCATTTTACTCTGCAGCTCTCCCACTTACTAGCTGACTGACCTGGGGCTCACTGACTGCTGTAAGCCCCCTTGGGTAAAAGGGCGGGTGCAGGGAGGAATGTAATCTGGCCTGGTCCCCAAAAGGATTGGATGCTGCGGCCAGGGTTACTCACATCCCTTCCCCTGTCTTCGCGTGGTGTTTCTTTTGAAGACAGAGACTTGAGAGTGCACTAGCAGGCAGAGACAGGCAGCAGGGTGGCCTAGAGGAAAGCACCCTGGGTTTGCAGGGAATGGACATAGGGTCTTGTCTAGGATCTCTCTCTTGCCACTTCTGTGGCTCTAGATGGGAAAGTCACCGAGAAACCTGGACCTCAGATTCCCACCTTGTTTACCTCTGGAGGTGATATTGATAAATAGGACTCCTCCCAGGGCAAAGAACAGGCCTTTTGATTTTCTGCAGCTCCAGTTTCTATCACACTGTCTGAATCCCAGAAGGCGCTCACCATTTTCGGGCTTGCTGAATGAATGTGGAGCTGCTGATGGGGTCATAGTTACTACTTTTGTTTGAAGCCTCCTTGGCCTGCAGGCTGAGGAGAGCGGGTCCCTGGGCCTTCTCCAGAAGGTCATTTGCTAGCCTACCCTGCACCTGGTGACGTTACTTTGCACACAGCTGGAAGCAGGGTAAACCTGGATGTCAAGAAGGAAGAAGGTAGCCTGACCACTCTTGTGTGTGTTATAGCTGCTAACCATGAGCCCCACAGGGCTAGGTTGGGCACTTGTCACTGGTGCTCTCCAGCAGGGGACCCAGTTCATGCAGTGCTTAGCTCTTGGAGAAAAGGTGGTAGGATTTGGGCCTGATCCCACATGACTTAGTATGGCATGGGCCTTCATGCCAGGTACCAATCCGGACTTACTCCATTGGCCGAAGGTGAGAGTAAAAATACTAATGTCCCCTTGCCCCCTTGGACACACACACTTTTAAACAATGTGTGCACCCTAACGAACCATAGTTCCTGAGAGAAGTGCAAGGTTACCTTTTGGAGATGCCACAGGTGGAGCCTTTTCTCTGGCTCATCCAGTATCTCAGAAGCTCTGCTTTTCTATAGCGTTTTCTCAAATTATTTCAGGGTTGTTATTATTATTAATCATTTTCATTGTCATTAGTTTAAAGTCACCCACCCTTTGAGGGTCTGTCCTGCGCACTTCTTCGCTTGCCTCATTCCTTTTTCTCTACTTTCCCCTTCAAATAACCTTAATAGTTCAGTGAAGAATTTATTTCCAAATGTCCACGCTGCCTTCAGTGTCTCCATTTTTACTCCCTCTCCTTCTTCTCTATTATTTCCAAACCTCAGATTGTCCCCTCACCAAGATTTTGTGACGGCCCCATCTTTTTTTATTTCCGAAGTACCCCATGACAACCTTTTCCCCTGCACCCACCCCTTCCCTCTGCCCTCCTCTTCTCAAGATGGTTTATGTGTATTTTCTACTTCCGTGGCAGGCACCCTGTGATGTCCCCTTCTTTTTGCCAGTGCTCCCTCCCCTATGCTGGGTGGAGTATCCAATCAAATATCTGATACATTATATTTTCATCATATATTTTGATCATATATTTCAGTCCCCCCAAACTTATTTAAGTGTCTCTTGAATTTTCACACATCCTGTAATGCTCCCTTCCCTGGCCCCCTCCCCAAGACAGGTCACATAATGTTTTCTACATTTTCATGGCACTTCAGTCATTTTCTACATTTTCATGGCACTCTATCCCAGCATTTACTGCACTGCCAGTTTACCTATTTTTCTCTCCCACATAATCTAGAACATTCTTTGGACATGGAGGATGTGTACTAGGGAGTATTCCTAGAATCTACACTGGTGCCTCACATAACAGGTGGTCAGAAAATGCGCAAGATGTACTAGTCGTTATGCTTTTATTTTTCTCTATGTTCTGCAGTAACAACGCACAATCATGGAACACATAAGTCTTTATATAACATACACACAAATCCAGGAGGATTATTCAGATGAGCTTGTTTTATTTTGTGTTTTTCCCTTTTATGTCCTGGCTATTTTACTGAAGAATCCATTGAAATATTTCAAGTGTACTCCACTGAAATGCTATGTACTATGTATTTCATATAATAGAATATCATGAAAAATATTTTTGTTTTTACAAAGCTTTTGAAATACTTGTGAGGAATCTGTACAGGCAACAGGAAAACAAGTCCTCACAAAGTTATTAATACTTAGAGTGTGATCTTTCACCAAAATCTTATGATGAATATAACTTGTGAATATCCAGTAATTAAAGGGGGGAAAAGAACCAATATTGAAATAAGACCTAAATCATAATGTTACCCACAGAAACTCAAACACCAGCACCAAATATTTTGTTTTCTCTTCCTTTCCTTTCCCTTTCCAAATCAGTAATACCCATTGTCCTGGGGCACTCTGGCTCTTCTAGTTGCCCCTCCTCACCAAGTGATAGCTGTGACTCATACTTCACTAGCTGCATGAGGAGTTGCTGATGGTAGCATTTGAAGGAAGCTGAAATTGGAACTGGAACTTGCACAGGATCTGGCAGGGGCTAGAACTCTGGGGTCGGTTTGGGCTTGGACATCAGTTAGTGCTTTGTATTTTGCTGTGTCTCTGGCCTTCAGTTGTTTCATATTCACTGTACTGTGATGGCGAGTCCCAGAGGTCTCTGTTAAAGACTTTGGCCACAAAATTTAAAATTTCCATCTTACTGTTTTTCTGGTTGGCTTTGGGACCCCAAAATAATGCATACCCCAGTGGATTGTTGTAGTTCACAAGCTTATACTCTAGGTACCCATGCTATACAAACTCTTGGGTGATTACCTTTTTCAGGTACCCAAATATTCTGTACTTCTTCTTCAGTTTCACTTCTAGCTTTTGCAGAACCTCCCAGATGAGGCTTTCCTTAGCTCAAGTGAGCACCATGAAATTGAGGCCTAATATCACAGTTAGGAGACCTTTTTTGAAATTATTCACATGTTTGATGGTGCTTTGGGACTTTGATATTTTCTGGGCCCTTGAAGTACCCCAAGCCTTTGAGGTTCTTGGCTTCTGAGAGATGCCTGAAACCACTGAGGATCTAAGGATCTCTGAAGTCCTGAGTTCCTATGAGATTTTAGGGGTCTCTGAAGTACTGGGAACCTCAGACATGATCAAGGAATTCAAGGTGCTGGAGGATTTGAAGGTGCTTAGAACCTTTAAGGCCCTCCAGGCTTTTGACATGCCTGTAGCCTCTGAGAAGCTGAGGGTCTTTAAAGTGGTGGGAGCCTCAGAGGTGCTTGGGTCTTCTATGGAGGACTCCGAGATACTTGAGACCTTCGAGATGTTTAAGGCCTTTGAGGTACTCACTGTCTCTGAGGTGCTTGGAACATTTAAGGTGCTCAGGGCCCTCAAGGTATTTGGGACCTCAGTGGTGCTGGGCCCTTTCAAGTGCTTCTAGCCTTAGTGATTCTAGGGTCCTTTGAGGTGCAGGGAGCCTCGAAGATGCTGGTAGCCTTTAAGGTTCTTAGGATATAAAGAATGCTCAGGGATTTTGAGGCACTAGGGACTTCAGAGGTCCTGAGGCCCTTAGAAACTCTTGGAGCCCTCAAGGTGCCAGGATCCTTGGAGGTGATCTGAGATTTCAAGGTTCTTGGGACCTCAGAAGTTCTGGTAACCTCTGAGATGCTGGGGTCACTTGATATAATTTGCTTGGATGTACTTGGGCTCCTTGATGTGCTGGAGCCCATGGATGCGTTTGGTACACTGGAAGTGCTTGAGGCCTTCCAGTTACTCAGGCCCTGCAAAGGGCTTGGGGTCTCCAAAGTGCTCAGGTCCCATTAAGTGTTTGTGTTTGGAGTCTCTGATGCACCGAAGCCTTGTGAAGTACTAGGAATCTCAGAGACACTGGGACTCCTAGGAGTGCTTCTCAGGGACTCCTAGGAGACCCTGAGAAGTGCTGCAGTCATGAGAATTATTCCAGCCACGAGAGCTGCTGCAAACTTGGGAGTTGTTATGACCCCTTAAAGGACTTGGGCCCCAGGAGGTACTTGGGATCCAAGACAGGCTTGGGACCCGCATAGTGCTAGGAGTCTCAGATGTCCTCTGGCCCTGTGGATTACCACAGTCTCTGGAGGTGCTAGGGCCTTACCAAGTGCTTGGGCCCTTCCAATTGTCAGGGACCCGCCAGGTGCTGGGGCCCGGCCAATAGCTCTGGATCTCTGAGGGATGAGGGCCCTGCCAGCTACTTAGGCCTTGCCAAATGCTGGGACCCATAGCAGCACTTGGACATTGCCAGGTCCTGGGGTTCTGCCAGGTGGCTGAGTCCAGCCAGGAGGTTGAAGTCCCCCAAGTCGTCAGTCTGTGCTAAGCTGTTGGATCCCTCCAGATGGTTGGGCCTATCCAGGAAGTACTCAATCTTTGTGAAGAACTCAGCCTCCACAACATGTTAGGAACCCAACCCATGCCCCTCCAGGTGTTGGGGCAAAGTGAATAGGGACTCTAAGTCTCCAGTTGTTTGACATCCCCAAGGTGCTTGAACCAAAGAAGGCCCTGAAAGTCCTGGAAGTCCCTGGGCCTTGTGAAGCCATCAGGCCCTGTATATCGCTGCTGCCCCTCCATTCTCTCCTACACCCTGTGAGCTTCGAAGAGGCTCACTATTCTGTCCTCAGAGCTTGTGTCCAGTGGTGTTGGGGAAGAGGGGGGAGAATGGGGGATGTGATTCATGCTGGTAAGTCAGAGACGGGTACATACAAACCATAGCAGCCTGGAGGGCAGGAGGGAATAATGTACTACAGAACAGCCTTAGAAACTGGTTGCTTCAGCTGATATTACTCCCACTGCTGCCACCACCGCCTCTATCATTACAGTCTCTACTTTCTCTACTGCTGCCTCCTGCCTCAGCCCCTTCACCTTCCCTATCTCTGCCACCACAGCTGCGGCTGCGGCCAACGCCTCTACTGCCGCTGACAATGTGATCCCTACTGCAGGCAATAAAATGCCACCATTAGCTCATTGTGTAGCTGGTTTCTGTGCTGCAGCTTCCTGGCTAACTACGCCTACCTACAGCCCTCCAGACTTCCTTCCCAGCAGCCTCCAGTCATAGGGCTCCCCTCATATGGCTTTGCCCTACCCCACTTCCAGCACTTCCCACCTCTGACTCCTGCAGAGGAGGTGGGCGGTCTGCAGTTGAGAATGGGAGACTGGCAGCCAAGGGAGAAGGCTGCAGGGAAAGGAGTTGAGAAGAGGATGGCAACCAGTCCTTGCATTCTATAATTATTAGCTCTCAGGTCTAAGGAAGTAGTGAGAATCTACTCCATTCCTACTGAAGGCGGGCTTTTTGTGTGGTTGTGGGGTTGGGAGGCCAGAGGTGGCAGGAGGGTGTATTCTTGGAAGGAATCAGCTGTCCCCAGCCTTCCTTTCCTGTCTTGGCTTACATAGAGCGTTCATTCACTCACCCTGTTTTCAGAAGGCATTTATGTGTATACTAATCAATTCGTGGTCCCGTGTAGGACCCGAATAATATTGTTATTGCAGATATGCTGGGTGATGTGAGGAGATGGGACTGTGGAAACAAGCAGGGTGAAAGAGATGCAGAGCCTTTAAAATGTGATAGATATATGCATGTAATATATGTAGATGTAGATGTGTGTATATATACACACATACGTGTGTGTGTGTGTGTGTATATATATATATATGCAGGGCACTGACTGGATCAGAAGAATTGCATTTGTGCAGCCTCTCAGAAGAGCAGACTATCTCCTGGCAGACCACATAGGAAGCAATTAGAATAAAAAGCACTGGGAACTAAAGTATGCCTTAAGGCTGTTGCCATGGGGATGGAGAGGCAGAAAGGCATTTTAAAGGTGACCATTGAAGGACTTTGCAGACAGAATGGATGAAGTGAATTAATCTCAAACATGGGGACAAGAAGAGAGATTAATATTATAAACACCAATGGCTAGTTGTATAAAATTTAAATATTAGGCCCTACTTACCGTCTATCTTTTACATATTGGATATGGTAAAACACTCCTTTTATGTCTTCCCTGACCCACTCAGCTCTCTCCTTCCCCACTGTGCTCCACTATGATGAAGTCAGCAATCATTATACCCATGGAGACTTGTATATATTTACTACCTACTTATATGTCCATATAAGTAGGGGAGGGGGTGATGGAGTGCAGGTTGGCTCTAAGGTTTCTAGGCTCCAGTCTTCCTGGACACCTGATTTATTTTGCTTCTTTCAGAGAATACTCTGAACTTTATCCACTGCTTGCTTTTGCTCGCTGTTTGCTCTGCCTGACCTGCCTTCTCAGCCTTCTCCAACTAGCTGAATTCCATCTAGCTGCTCACAGACATGTTTCTTTCTGAAGCTTGTCTTGATCTGCCCAAATGGGTAATGAGTCCTTTTTTACTCCATTGAGGAAAGCCCTATAACTAGCACTCTGTATCTTTCTTACATCATTCAAGGTATTAGTTTAAGCTGTTTTCCCATCTGTAAAGTGGGGTCAATTAAAGTAATGGCCTCATAGGGTTGTGAGAATTAAATGAGATAATAACTGAAAAGCATTTATTATATGGTAAGCACAGACTTTATCTCTCAAGGTTTTTCAAATGGTATGTGAGTGTGGCATTTAATAAATGCGTGCTGAAGGAATACATGATGGAAAAGATTTTATAGGTGTTCCTTACTGAACTCTTAAGAAACAAATGAATACTTTATGCCAGTCTGGCTGAAATTTTCTTTATAATTAGAGCCTACCAAGTCCCCCTATTGGGTAAGTCTAGCAATAGACCAGTTTGGTTCAGCAAAGAAAGCACCTCTCCAGGACATAGTGCACTCTTGAGCCAGCCCTCCATTTGGAATAACCTTTGCACTCATTCTGGATCATTGCTTACTCAAACCAGTAGTCTGGCTCCATCTGCTGTCCCACATTCTGAGTCTTCTTATAGTTTCTAGTCCACTGATAATTGTTCTAAAATGTTTTTCAGTGCAAGTATGGGCGTATTTTACATTTTCTAAGAATTTGGATCTTGCATGGAAGTCTATAGCATGTACACTCCCACCCTCATTAAGCAAAAGTGGTGGGATTACTTTTGCAGTTTATTTGCTTGTTTTTAGCATGAAATATTTTTGCTGTGAATTAATCTCAAACATGTGGACAAGAAGAGAGATTAATATTATAAACACCAATGGCTAAAATTTAGATATTAGGCCCAACTTACTGTCTATCCTTTACATATTGGATGTGGTAAAACACTCCTTTTACGTCTTTCCTGACCCACTCTGCTCTCTCCTTCCCCACTGTGCTCCACTATGATGAAGTCAGCAATCATTATACCCATGGAGATTTGTATATATTTACTACCTACTTATATGTCCATACACAACATAGAATCTCTTCCTTTATTTAAAGCACATCATACTGTATACATTGTTCAGCACTTTGATTTTCCAGCTCAAGTTTATATTTTTTATGTTTACCCATGTAAATACACGGAACTCTAGTTCATTTATTTTAATTTTTAACATTTCATCATTTTCAATTTCTCTTGTTCCTAATGACCCACACTTATGCAGTTTCCATTTTTCCAAAACAAAATAATACTCTTATTAATATTTGTGTGCATGTCCCCTGTGAATATGTGCATGCATTTCTCTAGGATCAGCATCAACAAGTAGGGTTACTGGATGTGTTGGCATGTATATGTTTAGATAGAACACACAGCTTTCTACTTTGTTTCATTTATAAAAATCAAACCATTCCATATTGAATTTCCAGGTTAACCTTTTTCCTAATAAATAATGAAATCTCAATTTAAACCTCTAATTCTTTCATTCTAATGGCTGAATGATATTCCTTGCAATTGATTTCCCGTAATATCTTCAAGCATCTGCCTCTTGGCAGAGCGTACTGTATTTCCAACTTATTTAACTTTCTAAAAACAATGCTGAAATAAAAGTTCTCTTGTTAGTTTACTAGAATTTTCTCAAACGGGCAATATTTCCAACTGAGTATGAGATCCAGGTTTATCTTCAGGATGTTTAATGAATGATTTAAAATTCTTCCTTCTTAATTCAGTCAGAATAGAGATAATTTATGAATTTTTTCCTGAATCTTTAATAGAGAGCAGAGGCTTGTCTGACTACGTAATTCTGCAGTGTGTAACACTGCAGAATTGTTGAACATTACCGCAAAGGCACTGGATTGGGCATTACTGAATGTTTTCCAGCAAGGAACTGAGGAGATCAGATCTGTGATTTAACAAAATCTCTTTGGCTGCACTGTGGAGAAAAAGACTATGTGGGAGGGGAGAAGGGAGAGTGGAAGACCCTCATCCAGGCTACAGATAGTGGTGACCTGAAATAGAGTGAAGATGGAGAGAAGGAAATGAATGTGAGAGACGTTTAGAAGACAGCGTCAAGAAGCCTTGTGGAATTCTTGGATCTTGGCAGTGAGGAAGAGAAACAGGTTAAGTGGGACACCCAGGTTCTGGCTTGGGTAGGAGATGAGATTCAGAATACAGGAGGAGAAGCAGATCAGTTGCCTTGTGCTTCTCTTAGGTACCTTGTCCTACTGAAGTATCACTGGATTTTAAATAGCTGCTTAACCCATACTAATGCTCAGCCTCTCACAACATACAGTCACAGAGCAAAGCGAGGTGCAGCCTGCCCTTAGAGTTGTGGGAGAGTAGACATTGCCTATGACATTTGTGTCTTGAAGAAGATTCTCTTTAAGCGTGAGTAAACCCATACTCGGTTTCCTGTGGACTCTTCTCGGAATGACAATTGTCCTTAGAACCCCAAATTAAGCCCATCATCACAGGTATGATGATGCTTCCTGAAATGCATCCTGGGGTCCTCTGGCATCTCAGGGTGCTGACATGCCCCAAGTGACATCAGAGGCAATCTGAACAAAAGGCGCCAAATGATTCAACGCATTAAATAAGGCTGCACGCTTTTTTCTGCGACTTCAGTGCCTACCACTGGTGCCTTTAGAGTAGCTTTTTTGGCTCCTCTTGGACATGCCCATACATTTTCCTAATGGGAACACCACCAGTCCTTCATTCTTTCTCTTTAGGAATGGGAATGAATCTGGAGGCAGACATGGGATACCTGCATCCTCAAAATTTAAAAAAGTACTCAATTACATTAAAGTTTCCCCAGGTGTTATCCAGTGCATCACTTATTCTTGGGCAATGAACAGTGGTTGCATTTCCTACTTCAACATATATCTGAAATCCATCTTATTAATATTCATAGTATCAAGAATAAGTAACTTCCTTCTGCCATTCTTCATGGGCAGTATCTCTAGGTGGACACTGTCATTCGGATGCTCAATGTAGATATGAGGCTTCTGAGGCTGTCACTGGCACAATAACAGACCTAGTATCAAATGCCTGACAGGCAGTCGAGTCAGGAGTTTTGATGCACTTCCCCTGATGCCCCAGACATTGTTCATTCCCTCTGTGGGTCATTAATGATGCTATTCCCACTACCACCACCCTCCCTGTCTTAGAGGGTTGTCTGTGTAGATTTATGCAGCAGGCGCCTTCTTCTTCTTTACCTCACCTCTAGCCTCTCCTCATCCAAGGGCCTCTTGGTCATAAGATGATCCTCCTGAGGAGGATCTTACTTGTTTCCCATCACTAGCCTATATTCCTTAGGTACTGGGTTGTGTGCCTTGCTAGCT
The DNA here is from genome assembly GCF_008728515.1 of Papio anubis. Lineage (NCBI taxonomy): Eukaryota > Metazoa > Chordata > Mammalia > Primates > Cercopithecidae > Papio > Papio anubis. The sequence continues at coordinate 47,799,085 of NC_044996.1, read as the reverse complement.
CAATGGGGTTTGGCCCATAGAACATCCTCAAAATTAAGACATGATGGATTAAATGAATGAATGAACAAATGAAGAAATGAGGCAATGTATCTTCCTTCCTTAATATCTCTCAGCTGGAGCCATTAGTGTGTTTGGCCTTCAGTCTCAAGTTTTCCCAGTTCTTTAGCCCATACTGATCAAGCAGGGGAGACCCTTAGACTCAGCCCTCTATGTATTTGCATGGCTGTGTGCACATAGGTTGAGGCAGGAGAGCCCCTTAGGGCACCAGAATTTGCTTGTTCACCTAGATCCTTGCTTCTGGTTCTGTGTGAAGGTTCTGACGCTACTCCCTCTGAGATAGACCATCCACTCAGCACTTGTCTGTTCAAAATTTAGCATACTTTATCTTATCGAACCTTCACAACATTACTGAAGAGTGGGCATTCTCATTCTCTTATGCAGGTGGAAGCCCGACATGGAGATTCCTTACCTAGATAGAAGTATGGACACAGGAGAGGAATGGGGGCAGAATATCAATAAAAATGTTGACCATTTCTTGAGCAGCTTGTCTGTGCCAGGCATTTTGCATATTCCATTTGTAATATAGTTACTATTATTCCTGTAATTCTAAAGATGAGGCATCTGGGACATAACAAAAACAAATACTTGTTCAACATCAGTGTTAAGTTTTGTACCTGGGTTCATGCCCAAGTTTGTTTGCTGTCATAGCCCATGCCCTTATGACGAAGCCAAGTGTCGGGTGTGGGAGTAGACTGAAGGAGTAGGGACTGGTGTGTATGAAGGGTGGGGATGTGTGACAAGGCAATGGGGGATATCCCAGCTGGCATAAACCTCCCTTCCCCCTTCAGAGGACTAAGAGTCGTGAATGGCTCTGAGGCCGGAGCTCATCTATGGGTCATCTCCACCTCCTCCATAATTGTCAGAAGTGAACACTTTGAGATTAATAAAAATCTTTATAACTGGAAGCTACAAAAGGGAATCAACTTCGTTACTACAACATTCCTCTTTTTGTAAGCAATCAAGGACTAAATAGGCCACTATCCTTCCTAGAAGGGACACTGTGGCTTGAGAAACTTTTAGTGTTGCTTAGCATCAGTTCTGACAGTGCTTAGTATGCCCTACAATGTAATGTTAGTCTATGATTGTTGATGGCTCTCTTTAGCACACAGATGTCTGGACCTCAGGCCCACAGTAACAAATTCATGGTCAACAGTGAATTTCCCTTTTAATATCCTTTTATAGTTGACTATAATAGTGGCAGTAGAGATGCAGAGAAGTGGACAGATGGTAGAGATATTCATGTGGTGGAATAGCCTAGACTTGGTGACCAACTTGCTATGACAAAAAAAAAAGGAAGAGAGTAGTCCATGATGAATTCAAAGGGCATTTGTTTTTCCTTTGGACCATTGATAATTTGGTGGTGGTACCATTTCCTGAGACATAAGACAGGAGGAGTAGGTTTTAGAGAGAAAATGACTATGAGTTCAGTTTGGGTTTCATTTGAGGTACCCTGGGATGTCTGAGTGGAGAAGCCCATTAGGCAGGCTGCTAAATAAAGGAGTGTGGGATTTCTCAAGACATCCAGAATACAGTTAGAGATTAAGGAATCACCAACACACAGATGACAAATGAAAGAAGGAGGATGAGCTTACCTAGAGAGAATGCGTAGACATAAGCAAGTCTAACATTTAAGGCCTAAGAAGAAAATGAGAATGCACAGTGTTTAGAAAGCATTTTAAAATTAAAATAATTAAATATTAAAATATATTTAAAAGCCATAACATATTTAAAAGAGAGTCGATTTTCTTTCAGTATTCAAGTAGCAATCTCCCAGTAAGATGCTGTGCAGAAAATCATTTAGAACTTGACTTTTAAAACTCTGAAAAACAGGTGACTTTTCTATTTTAGTAAGGCAATATTTTAGTGTTACACTGTACTCAAGTGAGTAAAGCTCTTTAGTTTTGTTTCTAGTAGTGAAAAATTTCCTGATTCAGTCCTAAGGGCATCAGATGTATGTAATATTACACATATAATTCTAAATCATGATTCCCCTTTTCAGGCACTTCCCCTACATTGTCTTAGTCTGCTTGAGCTGCCATAACAAAATATCACAGACTAGGAGGCTTAAACAACAGGAATTTATTTTCTCACAGTACTGGAGACTGAGAGAAGTGCTTCTAAGTGAATGAGGGTTCTACAGCCAAAATGTGAGATATTAAAGAAATTAAAGCTGGCATTGAAATTTTGAATGCCTTTGATTTTCTTTTTTATTTGTCAGCATTGCCAACTGTGATCACATGGTTCATATTGCATAGCAGAAGGGGAAAAAAGAAAACAACAAAACTTCCAAATTATCACAAAACTTGTGGGGGAAGGGAAGGGAAAAACTCTCAGTCCTTTGTTCCTCCAGGGACAGTTTCAGGACCTAACTTCTGACTCCAAGCTCAGACTCCTTTCTAAATATTCTTCTTCACTCGGGTTGCCAGCTCTAGTTGTAGCCATAACAATGGCTAACTACCACTAATTGAACATCTACAATGTGCCAGATACTTTACTCTTAAGAATCAAATTTACTGAATATTTATTGTATGCTAGGCACTGGTCCACTCATTGGGATTTTAAGGATGAGGTCTCAGTCTATTAGAAGAGACAGGGAATTTAAAAAGGTGAGTATAACAGGTGCTGCCTTTGATTAGGAAAATCTTGAATGATGCATCCAAGCATGAATCAGGGGAATCCGCCTAATTTTTAGTGGTCGGGGAAGGTATATATGAGTAAGTAAGTGGTCTAGATTGAGATGCAATGGTTTGGTAGGAATTAGCTAGGAGAAGACTGAGGGAAAGTGTTGCATACAAATGGAACAGTATGTTTGAGGACCTGGAAACCAAAATGAACACAGGCACTTATAAGAGTTTTGGTGATTGTAAACTTTTCTCTCTAAGGGTCAAGTTTTATTTCCTGTGTGACCTGAGTATCTGGAGGCACACATAATTTTTAGTCCATAATATTATATACATTGTATGGCTGCACATAATTTATTCCACCATAACCCTACTGTTGAATATGTATTTACTTGCTTTTAGAAGCAATGCTATAGCCCTCATCCTGTACACATTTGTACACTTGTCCATTTATTTAGTTACAATATATTTCCAGTCATGGAATTTCTGATTCAGACGGCTGTGCACATTTAAACTGTGATGCAAGTATCCAGCTTGATTCTCTTGAATGGTTGTGTCATTTCATGGTATCACCAGCAGTGAACTGATAGTGACTATATGATCACATCTATACTTGCCTTAAGCGTTGTCAAGCATGTTACAAATTGGTAATCAGATAAATGAAATACCATATCTCCCTAATGTTGCTTTTAACAGTTTTTTATGTGTAATTGGCATACAATAAACCACATATCTTTACATATATAAGTTTTGACATCAAAACTTATGAAACTGTACACCTTAAGTATATGTAGCTTATTATATGCCTATATATATATATATACACACCTGTGAAACTGTCACCATAATCAAGATATTATCATATCCTCCATCATCAAGTTTCCTCATGCCCCTTTGTAATCTTTCTCTTTATATCACTTCCCTTCCATCACCCCAGAGAAACACCAATTTGCTTTCTATCAAAATAGATTATATTGTATTTCCTGTAGTTCATACAAATAGAATCATACTATAGGTACTCTTGTTTTGCAGTCTAGTATCTTTCACCCAGCATAATTATTGTGAGATTCATTCATGCTGCTGTGTGTATCAAAAATTCTTTTTTTTTTTCTGTTATCTCATTGTATGGATGTATCACAATTTGCTTATCCATTTACCTGTTGATGGACATTTGGGTTGCTTACAGCTTTTGACTTTTACAAATAAAGCTACTATAAACATTTATGTGCAAGTTGTATGAACATATGCTTTCATTTATCTTAGGTAAATAAGTGTGGAATGGCTGAATAGTATAGAAGGTGTATGTATAACTTTTAAATACATTTCCAAAATATTTTTCAAAGCTATTCTCAAATTTCACGTTCCTACCAGAAATGTACGAAAATACCAGTTCCTCCAAATCCTTGACAACATTTATTATTTTCTATCTTATTATAGCCATCTTAGTGTGTGAAGTGTTATCTCATTGTAGTTTTTATTTGTATTTCCTAATGATGAATGATGTTAAGCATCTTTTCATATGCTTATCTGCCATCCAAATATCTTCTTCGGTGAAATATGTGTTCAAGTCTTTGGCCCATTTGTTCATTGGCCCATTTGTTCAATAACTTCTTTGCTTATTATTAAGGTTTTAGTGTTTTGTGGAATACAAATTCTGGATAAAAGAGCTTTATCAGATTTGCTAATATTATCTCCCAGTCTATGGTTTGTCTTTTCATTCTTTTAACAATGTCTTTTAAAAAGAAGTTTTTAATTTTGATGAAATCCAATTTACCATCTTTTTTTCTTTTATGAATTATGCCTTGATGACATAAACAAGACATTATTTCTTACTTGTGTAAATGTATAGGGTATAAGTGTAAATTTGTTACGTGGATATATTAGATAATGGTGAAGTCAGAGCTTTTAGTGTATCCATTACCAGAATAAAGTCCCTTGTACCTGTTGAGTAATTTCTTATCATACCCTCTCCCATCCATCAACTCTTCCAAGTATCCATTGTCTATCATTCCACTCTCTATGTCCATGTGTATACATTATTTAGCTTCCACTTGTAAGTGAGAACATGCAGTATTGGTCTTTCCGTGTCTGAGTTGTTTCATAAGAAAATGGCCTCCAGTTCCATCCATGTTGCTGCAAAAGACATTATTTCATTCTTTTTATGGCTGAATCATATTCTATTTTGTGTGTGTGTGTATGCCACATTTTCTTAATCCAGTAATCTGTTGATAAACACTTAGGTTGGGTTCCATATCTTTGTTACTGTGAATGGTTTCTTTTCCTTCTAGGTAGATACCCAGTACTGAGATTGGTTGTTTTATTTTTACTTCTTTGAGAAATCTCCGTATCGTTTTCCATAGAGGTTGTACATTTTCACCAACAACATATAAGCATTTCCTTTTCTCCACATCCTCTCCAACATCTGTTATTTTTTGTCTTTCTAACAATAGCCATTTTTATTGGTGTAAGATGATATCTCACTGCAGTTTTAATTCTAATTTCTCTGATTATTCGTGATGTTGACCATTTTTCCTACGCTTGTTGGCCATTTCTGTCTTCTATTAAAAAATAACTATTCATCATGTCCTTAGCCTTTTCTTCCTTCCTTCCTTCCTTCCTTCCTTCCTTCCTTCCTTCCTTCCTTCCTTCCTTCCTTCCTCTCTCTCTCTTTCGTTCGTTCATTCTTTCTTTCTTCTCTCTCTCTCTCTTTCTTTCTTTCCTTTTTTTTTTTTTCAGAGTCTCCCTCTTGTCGCCCAGGCTGGAGTGCAGTGGTATGACCTCTGCCTCCCAGGTTCAAGTGATTCTCCTACCTCAGCCTCCTAAGTAGCTGAAATTACAGGAGCCTGCCACCATGCCTGGCTAATTTTTGTACTTTTAGTAGAGACGGAGTTTCTCCATGTTGGCCAGGCTGGTCTCGAACTCCTGACCTCAGGTGATTCGCCTGCCTCAGCCTCCCAAAGTGCTAGGATTACAGGCGTGAGCCACTGTGCCTGGCCAGCTCACTTTTTAAATGGAATTATTTGTTTTTGTTTTTGTGTTTTTTAGTTATTGTAGCTCCTTGTAAATTCTGAATATCAGACTCCTGTCAGATGCATAGTTTGCTAATATTTTCTCTCATTCTACATGCTGTCTCTGTACACCCTGTTGATTACTTCTTTCACTGTGCAGAAGCTTTTTAGTGTAACTAAATCCCATTTTTCTATTTTTGGTTTTGTTGCCTATGCTTTTGAGATATTAGTCATAAATTCTTTGCCTATACCAAAGTCCAGGAGAGTTTTCCTTAGGCCTTCTTCTAGTATTTTAATAGTTTTGAGTTTTACATTTAAGTTTTTAATCATTGTTGAGTTGATTTTTTTATGTGATGACAGATAGGCGTCCAGTTTCATTCTTCTGCATATGGCAATCCAATTATCCCGGCACCATTTATTGAACCCAGTGTCCTTTCTCCAGTATATTTTCTTGTGGCTTTGTAAAAAAATCTGTTAGCTTTAAATATATGCCTTTATTTCTTGGTTCTTTATTCTGTTCCATTGATTTATGTGTTTATTTTTATACCAGTATCATGCTTTTCGTTTACTGTAGCCTTGTAGTATAATTTGGAGTCAGGTAATGTGATGCCTCCAGCTTTGTTCTTTTTTCTTAGGATCACTTTGGCTATTGGGGCTCTTTCTTGGTTCCATGTAAATTTTAGGATTTTTTTTTTTTTTTAGTTCTATGAAAAATGACATTGATATTTTGAAAGGGATTGCATTTAATCTGTAGCAATCTAAAGCAATTGCTTTAAGCAGATTTGCCATTTTAATGATATCAGTTCTTCAGATTCAGGAAGATAGGATGTTTTTCCTTTTCTTTGTGTCATCTACAATTTCTTTCATTAGGATTTTCTAGTTTTCCTTGTAGAGATCTTTCACCTCCATGGTTAAATATATCGCTAGGTATTTTTTTGTGGCTATTGTAAATGGAATTGTCTTCTTGATTTGGTTCTTGGCTTGACTGTTATTTGTGTACAGAAATGCTACTGATTGAGGTCGGAGCAAGATGGCCGAATAGGAACAACTCCAGTCTCCAGCTACCAGAGCGAGCAGCACAGAAGACGGGTGATTTCTGCATTTTCAACTGAGGTACCAGGTTCATCTCACTAGGGAGTGCCAGACAATCGGTGCTGGTCAGCTGCTGCAGCCTGGACCACCAAGACCTGAAGCAGGGCGAGGCATCGCCTCACCTGGGAAGCACAAGGGGGAAAGGAATCCGTTTTTCCTACACAGGGAACCAGGACACACAACACCTCTGGAAAATCCAGGTAACTCCACTGATACTACTGCAGCTTTACCAAGGGTCTTAGCAAATGGCACACCAGGAGATTATATCCCACACCTGGCCGGGAGGGTCCATGCGTGGAGCCTCTCCTCATTGCTAACACAACAACCTGCCATCTAACTGCAAGGCAGCAGCGAGGCTGAGGGAGGGCACCATGCATTGCTGAGGCTTAGAATAGGTGAAACAAAGCCACTGGAAGCTCAGCTGGGTGGAGCTCACAGCAGCTCAGGAGTCATGCCTGTCTCTGTAGACTCCACTCCTGAGGGACAGGGCACAGCTAGTATGTGACAAAACAAAAGCAGCAGAAACCTCTGCAGACACAAACAACCCTGTCCCGACAGCTTTGAGAGGCAGTGGATCTCCCAACATGGAGGCTGAGATCTGAGAGCGGACAGACTGCCTGCTCAAGTGGGTCCCTGACTCCTGAGTAGCCTACCTGGGAGACATCCCCCACTACAGGCAGACTGACAACCCACACCTCACACGGTGCAGTACACCCCTCAGATGAAGCTTCCAAAGCAAGAATCAGACAGGTACACTCGCTGTTCAGCAATATTCTATCTTCTGCAGCCTCTGCTGCTGATACCCAGGAAACAGGGTCTGGAGTGGACCTCAGGCAATCTCCAACAGATCTACAGCTGATGGTCCTGACATTTAGAAGGAAAACTGACAAACAGGAAGGACACCCACACCAAAACCCCATCAGTACGTCACCATCATCAAAGACCAGAGGCAGATAAAACCACAAAGATGGGGAAAAAGCAGGTCAGAAAAGCTGGAAATTAAAAAAAAAAACAGCGCATCTCCCCCTCCAAAGGAACAGAGCTCATCGCCAGCAACGGAACAAAGCTGGATGGAGAATGACTTTGACGAGTTGAGAGAAGGCTTCAGTCCATCAAACTTCTCAGAGCTAAAGGAGGAATTACGTACCCAGCACAAAGAAACTAAAAATCTTGAAAAAAAATGGAAGAATGGATAACTAGAATAATCAATGGAGAGAAGGCCATAAACGAACTAACAGAGATAAAAACCATGACACGAGGAATACGTGACAAATGCACAAGCTTCAGTAAATGACTCGATCAACTGGAAGAAAGAGTATCAGAAATTGAGGATCAAATGAATGAAATGAAGCGAGAAGAGAAGTCTAAAGAGAAAAGAGGAAAAAGAAATGAACAAAGCCTGCAAGAAGTATGGGATTATGTGAAAAGACCAAATCTATGTCTGATTGGGGTACCAGAAAGTGAGGGGAAAAATGGAACCAAGTTGGAAAACACTCTGCAGGATATCATCCAGGAGAACTTCCCCAACCTAGTAAGGCAGGCCAACATTCAAATTCAGGAAATACAGAGTACACCACAAAGATACTCCTCGAGAAGAGCAACTCCAAGACACATAATTGTCAGATTCACCAAAGTTGAAATGAAGGAAAACTGCTAAGGGCAGCCAGAGAGGACAGGCTCAACACAAAGGGAAGCCCATCAGACTAACAGCAGAACTCTCAAGAAACTCTCCAAGCCAGAAGAGAGTGGGAATACCATTCAATATTCTAAAGAAGTAATTTTTAACCCAGAATTTCATATTCAGCCAAACTGTTTCATAAGTATGAGAAATAAAATCTCATAATAAGCAATGCTTAGAGATTTTTGTCAACACACCCAGGCTTCAGTCTCACATGAGAGACCCTTAAAGGGAAGCACTAAACATGGAAAGGAATAACGGAAAACCAGCTATTGCAAAACATGCCAAAATGTAAAGATCTACTAGTTGAAGCAACTGGGTATCAACTGTTAGTGAGCAGATGGTGGATCAAGTTCACACATAGCAATATTAACCTTAAATGTAAATGGACTAAATGGTCCAATTAAAAGACACAGATCAAATCGAGATAAAGAGTCAGACCCATCAGTTTGTTGTATTCAGAGACTCCATCTCACATGCAGAGACGCCACATAGGCTCAAAATAAAGGATGAGATCGCCAAGCAAAATGGAAACAAAGAAAAGCAGTGGTTGCAATCCCAGTCTCTGAAAACAGATTTGTCATCACAACTGGACAAAGAAAAGTCATTGCTACAATGGTAAAGGGATCAATTAAGGGAAGAGCAATTATCCCAAATATAGAAGAAGGCACCTGTACAGGGACACCCAGATCTGAGCAAAAAGCAAACTCTACAAAGAGACTTAGACTTGCCAAGTCAATAATGGGAGACTTTTACACCATCATTAGGTAGCAGAGATTAACGAGACAGAAAAATCAACAAGGATATCCTAATTAAATCCACCCCGCACCAAGTGGACCACGAGTATACAAACTCCACCCCAAAATCAACAGAATATAATTCTTCTCATATGCAACAACAAGGCCAAATGTTATTCCAAATTGACCATATAATTGGAAGTAGCACCTCTCAGTAAATGTACAAGAACAGAAATATAACACAAACTGTCTCAGACCACAGTGCACCAACTAGAACTCAGGACTAAGAAACTCGCATCAAATCACCATCATATGGGAAACTGAACAACCTGCTCTGAATGACTACTGGGTACATAACGAAATGAAGGTAGAAATGTGTGATGTTCTTTGAAACCAACGAGAACACATACATACAAAGAATTTCGGACATTAAGACAAAGTTGGTGTGTAGAGGGAAAATTTATAATAAATGCCCACAAGCTGGTGAACGGAAAATTGACACTCTAACATTGAGACAGAACTGAGAAGTGCAAGAGCAAACACATATCCAAAGCCAGAAGGGCAAGAAATAACTGGGATCAGAGCAGAACTTAAGGAGATAGGAGACACAAAAATCCTTCCAAAATCAACAGAACTAGTGAGTTTTATGGAAAATCAACAAATTACAGAATTGATTTAATGCACCTCATTCGCAATATTTCACGGGGAGAAACCAGAACTACACCACAAGGATGTCAAGGACCCTTCAAGGAGAACTGCAAACCACTGCTCAACAGTAAAGGGAGGATACAAACAATGGAAGAACATACCTATGCTCATGGATAGAAAGAATCACATCGCGAAATGCACATATACTGCCCAAGGCAATTTCATAGATCCAATGCCATCCTCACTGCTTACCACAATGAGTTTTCACTGAATTGGAAAAATTGTTTTTGGTGCGCGCAGGAACCAAAGATCCGTGAGCTGCTGGCCACAACTTAAGTCAAAGAACAGTTGGCTGGGCTAAATGGGGTTCAATCCTTAGCACTTCTGGGAGTTTTAGAGGCGGATCACAAGGTCAGATCAAGACATCCTGGCTGACATGCAGAAACCCCGTCTCTACTTAAAAATACAAAATCTAGCCGGGCGAGGTGGCGTAAAATGTGTATTCCAGCTACTGGGGAGAGGCTGGAGGCAGGAGACAGGGGAACCAGTGAGCTGAGATCCGGCCACCAACACCAGCCTGGCGACAGAGGAGCACTACCAAAAAGAACAAAGCTGAGGCATCATACCGACTTCATACTACAATGCTGCGTAGTAATCAAACAGCATGCTACTGGTACCAAACAGAGATATAGACCAATGAACAGAACAGGAGTCTCAGAAATAATACCACACACATCACAGCCACATTCACTTTGACAAACCTGACAAAATAAGAAATGGGGAAAGGATTCTATTTAGACAAATGGCACTGGAAAATTGCAGCCAGGGGTACAAAGCTGAAACTGATCCCACTCCTTATAATAGAAAATTAATTCAAGAGATGGATTAGAGACTTAAATGCTAGACCTACTACGGACATATAAAAACCCGAAGAAAAACTCGGTGGTGGGAAGGCAATGAATTTGGTGACATAGCAAAGGCAAGACCTCTGCTGCCCAAAACACCCAAAAGCAATGGCAACAAAATCCAAAATTGACAATGGACTGAATGAACTAAAGATGGCACAGCAAAGAAACTGCCATCAGAGGAACAGGCAACTCACAGAATGGGAGAAAGTTTTGCATCTACTCATCTGACAAAGGGGCTAATATCCAGAACCTACAAAGAACTCAAAACAATTTACAAGAAAAACAATCAACCCCACGTGCGAACAGACATTTCAAAAGAAGAATATTCATACAGCCAACAGACACAGAAAAATGCTCATCATCACTGGCCATCAGAGAAAATGTAAAATCAAAAACCACTCACACCAGTTGTGGGGAATGGCAATCATTAAAAAGTCAGGAACAGTAAATAGGAACACTTACTCTGTTGGTGGGATTAAATTCAGTTCAACCCATTATGGCGGAGATTCCCAAGGATCTAGAGCTGGAAAATACAAGGGCATACCAGAATATACCAAACATGTACATATATACCAGTTAGTCTTCAGAATAGTTCATATATTAATAAACAAATAACAATATGCTATTAAGTTATATAAATGTCAAGGAAAGCACCAGGATCTAGTAAATAGAAAAATACAAGATGGAGAATGAGGGTGACACATACTGCAAATCTCTAGAAACTTCTTACACGGTATACACTTTCCTAACTATTATATTAACAACTTAGGCCACACAGGCTGTGGGTAAAGTTGTTAATATAAATAGTTTAGGAAGACTTAGCAAAGCTTCTGATCTGACAACTCTTTTCCAGATAACTCATCATAGTAACATGTAAAAGGGTTTAACAATTATTTATAGCACTGATATAAAATGAATAATGAAGTTTTTAATAATGCAAAAATACCATTAAAGTTTATTTTTACTTATTTGACGTTTAGATTCAATGTTGAAAAGATGCAAATTAAAAGTTTTGATTTGAACACTTAAGACATTGTGAATTGGATCATGAGTGCCTGAGTAAAACTGCACTTTGCCATTCATTTCAAAGACAGCAAAACAGTTAAAAGAACGGCAGCAAAGCCAAAATTGACAAATGGGATCTCATTAAACTATAGAGCTTCTGCACAGCAAAGAAACTACCACTGTATAGCAGGTAACCACAGAATAAAAGTTTTGCAATCTACTCATCTGACAAGGCTAATATCCGGTAACTTACAAAGAACTGGAACAAATTTTACAAGAAAAACAAACAACCCCATCAAAAAGCGGGCAAAGATAAGAACAGACATTTTCTCAAAAGAAGACATTCAAGCCACAGACATAATACGAAAAATGCTCATCAACACTGGCCATCAGAGAAATGCAAATCAAAACTACAACATGCCTCATCTCACACCAGTTGAATACATCATTCAAAAAGTCAGGTGTCAGCCAGGTGCTGAGAGATGTGGAGAAATAGGAACAATTTTACACTGTTGGTGGATTGTCCAGTTCAACCATTATGGAAAGTAGTACAGGTGATTCTCAAGGATCTAGAACTGAAGATCATATATGACCAGCCATCCTATTACTGCATTAACAAAGGATTATAAATATGTTGCTATAAAGACATAAGCATGTTTTATGTTCATTATGCACTATTCACAATATAAAGATTGGAATCAACCATCAGTGACAGACTGATTAAGAAAATGTACATACATATCAGAAATGCAAATCAAAAACTATACTGAGATACCATCTGCTACCAGTTAGAATGGCTAACAATGTTAAAAAGTTGTAGAAACAACAGGTGCTGAGAGGATGAGGGAGAAATAGGAACACTTTTACACTGTTGTTGTAAACTAGTTCAACCATTAAGGGAAATGGTATGGAGATTCTCAAGGAATTCAGAACTAGATGTACCATAAGGACCCGCCACATCCCATTACGTATATACCAAAGGATTATAAATTATGCTGCTATAATGACACATGCACACGTGATGTTTATTGCAGCACTATTCATTAATAGCAAAGACTTGAATCCAACCAAATGTACCATCAGTGACAGATTGATTAAGAAAATGGCACAGGCTACCTTGGCGGTGAAGATTATGCATATAAAAGATGAGTTTGTGGCCCTTGTAGGACATGGATGCAGCTGAAACCATCATTTTAGCAAACTATCACAAGAACAGAAAACCAAACAACGCATGTTCTCACCACTACAGGTGGAACTGAAATCACGAGATCAATGGACTGGAAGGAACATCAAGCACATCAAGCCTATCATGGGAGGGGAGGGGAGGGATTGCATTGGGGTTATACCTGATGTAAATGATAAGTTGATATGTATACACCAACATAGTACAAGTATACAGGCAAAATAAACCTGCACACACATAAAATTCTACAACTTAAAGTATAATAATAATAAATAAATTAAAAAGAAAAAGAAAATGTGGTACATATACACCATGGAATACTATGTAGCCATAAAAAGGATGAGTTTAGCCGTTTGTGGGGATGGGTGCTAAACTGTCATTTCAAACCGTCACAAGAATGAAAGAACACCACATGTTCTCACTCATAGTGGAACTGAACAATGAGACTTTGACTGGAAGGGGAACATCACGACAGGGGCCTATTATAGGAGGGAGAGGGAGAAGATCAATTGGGAGTTATACCTGGATGGAAAATGACAGTTGATGGTGCTGACTATTGATGGCAGCAAACTGGCTATGAGTACGGCATATATGTTACAAAATCTGCACGCATACCCCAGAACTTAAGTATAAAAAGAAATGCTACTGATTTTGTATGTGGATTTTATATCCCGGAAACTTCATCGAGCTCATTTATCAATCTAAGAGGTTTTACATCCTTCAGGGTTTTGATACCATATCAGCAAACAGCGATAACGTCTTTTTCCAATTTGCTGTCTTTATTTCTCTCTCTTGCCTATTCGTTATTGAATAAAAGTGGTGAACGTGGGCATTTGTCCTATTCTAGAATATTTTTCAACCTAGATTGGGCTTATTGTAGCATTTTCAAGTTTTTGGGAGAATTTTTAGGAATGGCGTTATTTCTTGCTTAAATATTTAGTAGAATTCAATGGTGAAGCCATTTCGGCCTGTAGTTTCCTTTGTGAGATGGTTTTAAACTATAAATTCAATTTCTTCATTAGATGTGGAATTATTAAGTTATCTATTTCATCTTTGTTAGTTTGTACCTATCAAGGATTTTTTTCTATTTAATGTAAATTTTGTAATTTATTGGCATGAATGTCTTCATAATATTCCTTTCTCTTATTAAAATCTCTAGAATCTATAGTAATGCCATCTCTTTCTTTCCTAACAGTGATAATTTGTCTTCTGTCTTACTTTCTTGATCATCTGCATAGAGATTCATCAATTTTATTGACTTCTCAAAGAAACTAACTTTTCAATTCGTTGATTTTTCTATATTTTCTGCTTTCTATTTCATTGATTTTTGTTGTCATCTTTTTTCTACCTACTTTAGGTTTAATTTGCTCTTCTTTTTCCATTTTCTTAAGGTGGATGCTGAAATCATAATGTTGAGACCACTCTTTACTTCTAAAATTGATGTATATGTAATGCTATAAAATTTCCCCTAAGTACTGATTTAGTGGTATTGCACAGACTTTTTCCTTTTTAAATTTTCATAGAGTAAAACTGATTTATTTTAAAGTAAACTTCTATAAATTTTAATGCATGTATAGATTTATGCTACTACTACCACAATTAGAGTATGGGACAGATATATCACTACCAAATATTTTCTTATGCTATCATTGCATGGTCATACCACCTCCCCACCATTTATCTTCCAGGGTTTTATAGTTTTAGGTTTTACATTTAAGTGTTTAATCCATGGTGAGTTGATTTTTTTTTCCTTCTTAAACTGGCTGTGTTGTCTTTCAACTCTTGGATCATTTTCCTGTGTTTCTTGGATTGTATTTCAACCTTCTCCTTTATCTCAATGAGATTCCTTGCCATCCAGATTCTGAATTTTATGTCTGTCATTTCAGCCATTTCAGTCAAGTTAAGAACAAGTACTGGGGAACTCATGCAGTCATTTGGAAGTAAGCACCTGCTGGACTGAAGGAGCCAAGATATTCCCAGTCTACTAGCAATAACACTCCAATGGAGACCTCTTGCAAAAGCGCTCCAGCAAGGTAATGGCAGGTCTGTGCCCACACATGCACTGGTGGGTCTCTAGGGGTCTCTATGCTATTGCGTGCTGGCGGTGGGTGGTGATAGCAGGTCCCTGCATGTGTGTGTGCTGGTAAGGCAGCAGAGGGAGGCTATCGTCAAGTGTGCACTGGCGGGTAAAGGCTGAGGGTGGGTGGGTGCATGCTACTGGGGGAAGGCTGTGGGCAGGTGTGCACCAGTGAGGGCATGCTGCTGACAGGTGTGCACTGGTGGCGGTCTGTCTGCAAAAGTACTGCAATGGTTAGGTGGGTTCTGCTGGTGAAAGAGCTATTGCAATGTCTGTTGGCAAGCTGAGGCTGTGCTGCAAGCGAGTGCCATCAGGCAAGGTCCCAAGGAGAGGCCAACAGATCGGGGGACACTCACATCAAACTGGTCTTGTCCCATGGGCACGACAGCCCTGCTCTCTTTAGATCTGGCAGCCAAGCCAACAAGGGCTACAGCCACCTAGAGGAGGATGGTGAGCCTTGGGGGATAGGCACAGATGGCTGTGCTCTATTGAAAGCCATTCCCATGCCAAATGCTCTGGGCTCTGTGCAGGCTGGAGTTCTGTTTCTGTAAACTCTCTGGGCAGTTCTCCCTGCCAGCTCAGATTTCTCTGAGGGCTGTGAGATCTCCCACAGCTAGGATCCCAGAGGTCCATGGTGAGAATGGGCCACTCCATGCGTTCTTCACTCACCTCTTCTCTGGGGACCACTTGGGTCCAGGAATGAGTCCTGGTGCTTGGCAAACCTGTGCAGGGTTCTCAGCTTCCTCTCCTTTCAGCCTGGTGTGTCTGCATTCTCACTCTGTCCACTCTTTTTCATTTTTTTTCCCTTTTTCGAGAGGGAGTCTCACTCTGCCAACCAGGCTGGAGTTCAGTAGCATGATCTTGGCTCACTGCAACCTCCCTCTCCTGGGTTCAAGTGATTCTCCTGCCTCAGCTTTCCAAGTAGCTGGGATGACAGGCACTCACCACCATGACCGACTAATTTTTGTATTTTTAGTAGAGATGGGGTTTCACCACATTAGCCAGGATGGTCTTGAACTCTTGGAACTTTTGACCTTAAATGATCCGCCTGTCTCAGCCTCCCAAAGTGCTGGGATTACAGATGTGAGCCACTGTGTCTGGCCTGTCCACTCTCAATGTCTTGTTTCTGGGAATCTGTTTGGAGTAAGATAGTCTACTTGATCTTAGTGGGAAAAGCTCTTTCTGGCTTCAATTAGTTGGCCATCTTGACTCTCCAGCATTCTCTTGTGACTATTTTTATTTCTGTAAGGTTGGTAGTAATGTCTACTCTTTCATTTCAGATTTTAGTATTTTGAATCTTCTGTCTTTTTTCTTTGTCGGTCTAGCTAAGTTTGTCTATTTTCTTGATTATTTTCAAAGAACCATATTTTCATTTTATTAATTCTCTTATTTTTCTATTTTTTATTTTGTTTATCTCCCATCTAATGTTTATTATTTCCTTTCTTCTGTCTGCTGGCTTTAATTTTAATTTGCTCTTCTCTTTGTAGTTTCTTGAGGTGTCATGTTAGGCATGACATGAGGATCTTTCATCTTTTTAAATATTCGTGCAAACTACTAAAATTTCCCTCAGCACTGCTTTTGTTGAATTCCATAAATTTTGGTATGTTGTGTTTTTAATTTTATTTATCTGTAAGTATTTTCTAATTTTTTTTGTGGTTTTTTTCTTTCATCCACTGGTAATATAAGAGTGTGTTGTTAGGCTGGGGGAGGGGTGCACACCATTGCTGAGGCTTGAGTAGGTAAAAAAAGCTGCCCAGAAGCTCGAACTGGGTGGAGCCTACCGCAGCTCAAGGAGGCCTGCCTGCCTCTGTAGACTCTCCCTCTGAGGGCAGGGAGTAGCCAAACAAAAGGCAACAGAGACCTCTGCAGACTTAAATGACCCTGTCTGACAGCTTTGAAGAGAGTAGTGGTTCTCCCAGCATGGAGTTTGAGATCTGAGAATGGACAGACTGACTCCTAAAGTGGGTCCCTGACCCCAGAGTAGCCTAACTGAGAGGCACCCTCAAGTAGAGGCAGACCGACACCTTACAAGTCCAAGTACCCCTCTGAGACAATGCTTCCAGAGGAATGATCCAGCAGCAACATTTGCTGTTCAGCAATATTTGCTATTCTGCAGCATCCAATGCTGATACCCAGGCAAACAGGGTCTGGAGTGAAGCTCCGGAAAACTCCAACACAGCTGCAGCTGAGGGTCCTGACTGTTAGAAGGAAAACTAACAGACAGAAAGGATATCCACACCAAAACCCCATCTGTACGTCACCACCATCAAAGACCAAAGGTAGATAAAATCACAAAGATGGGGAAAAAACAGAGCAGAAAAGTTGAAAATTCTAAAAATCAGAGCACCTCTCCACCTCCAAAGGAGCACAGCTCCTCACCAGCAATGGAACAAAGCTGATGGAGAATGACTTTGACGAGTTGAGAGAAGAAGGCTTCAGACGATCAAACTTCTCTGAGTTAAAGGAGGAAGTTCGAACCCATCACAAAGCAGCTAAAAACCTTGAGAAAATATAAGAGGAATGGCTAAATAGAATCACCAGTGTAGAGAAGTCCTTAAATGATCTGATGGAGCTGAAAACCATGGCATGAGAACTACGTGATGAACGCACAAGCTGATTCGATCAAGTGGAAGAAAGGGTATTAGTGATTGAGGATCAAATGAATGAAATGAAGTGAGAAGAGAGGTTTACAGAAAAAAAGAGTAAAAAGAAATGAACAAAGCCTCCAAGAAATATGGGACTACGGGAAAAGACCAAATCTACATCTGATTGGTGTGCCTGAAAGTGACAGAGAGAATGGAACCAAGTTGGCAAACACTCTGCAGGATATTATCCAGGAGAACTTCCCCAACGTAGCAAGGCAGGCCAACATTCAAATTCTGGAAATACAGAGAACGCCACAAAGATACTCCTCAAGAAGAGCAACTCCAAGAAACATAATTGTCAGATTCACCAAAGTTGAAATGAAGGAAAAACTGTTAAGGGCAGCCAGAGAGAAAGGTCGGGTTACTCACAAAGGGAAGCCCATCAGACTAACAGCGAATTTCTCAGCAGAAACTCTACAAGCCAGAAGAGAGTGGGGGCCAATATTCAACATTAAACAAAGGACACGAACACATGCTTTTCATGGCTGCATAGTATTCCATGGTGCATATGTACTACATATTTTTAATCATTCTGTCACTGATGGACATTTGGGTTGATTCCAAGTCTTTGCTATTGTACTGAATAGTGCTTGCAATAAACATCGTGTGCATGTGTCTTTATAGCAGCATGACTTATAATCAGCCGAATTATATAATAGTAATGGGATGGCTACAGGTCATATGAACATCTAGTTCTAGATCCTTGAGGAATCACCATGCTGTTGCTGCATAATGGTTGAACTACTTTCAATCCACCAACAGTGGAAAAGGTGTTCCTATTTCTCCACATCCTCTCCAGCACCTGTTGTTTTCCTGACTTTTTTAATGATTGCAATTCTACCTGGTGTAAGATGGTATCTCATTGTGGTTTGATTTGCATTTCCTGGTGGCCAGTGATGATGAGCGTTTTCATGTGTCTGTTGGCTGTGAATGTCTTCTTTTAGCATCACATTCATCCTTTGCATTTTTGATGGGGTTGTTTTGTTTTTCTTGTAAAGTTGTTTGAGTTCTTTGTAGGTTCTGGATATTAGCCCTTTCGTGGTGATGAGATGGCAAAGGAATTACTTTCACTCCCTATTCTGTAGAGTTGCCTATTCATCTGGTGGTGGTTTCTTTTTGTATTGCGAAACTCTTTAGTTTAATTAAGATCCCATTTGTCAATTTTGGCTTTTGTTGGTATTTGCTTTTGATGTTTAGACATATGAAGTCCCTTGCCATGCCTATGTCCTGAATGGGTATTACCTAGAGTTTTCTTCTAGGGTTTTTTATGGCTTTTAAGTTCTAACATTTAAAGATATACAATCCATCTTGGAATTGAATTTTTCGTATAAGGAGTAAAGGAAAGGATCGTTTCAGCTTTGTACTTATGGCTAGCCAATTTCCCAGTGCCATTTATTAAATGGGGAATCCTTTCCCCATTTCTTATTTTTGTCAGGTTTGTCAAAGATCAGATGGCTGTAGATGTGGCTGGTATTATTTCTGAAGTTCTGTTCTGTTCCATTGGTCTATACCTCTGTTTTGGTACCAGTAGCATGCTGTTTTGGTTACTGTGGCCTTATGGTATAGTTTGCAGTCAGGAGTAGCAGTGCCTCCAGCTTTGTTCTTTGACTTAGAATTGTCTTGGCAATGCGGGGTCTTTTTTGGTTCATATGAACTTTAAAGCAGTTTTGCCAATTCTGTGAAGAAACTCATTGGTAGCTTGATGGGGTGCATTGAATCTTAAATTACCGTGGGCAATATGGCCATTTTCACAATGATTCTTCCTATCCGCCCAGGCATGGAATGTTTTCCGGTGATTTTGTGCCCTCTTTGATTTCACTGAGCAGTGGTTTGTCGTTCTCCTTGAAGAGAGGTCATGGGAAATCCCTTGTAAGTTGGATTCCTAGGTATTTTATTCCTCTTACAAAGAAGCTAGTAGAATGGGGAGTTCAATTCCATGTGATTTGGCTCTGTCTGTTACTGGTGTATAAGAATGCTTGTGATTTTTTGCACAATGATTTTGTTCCTGAGACTTTGCTGAAGTTGCTTATCAGCTTAAGGAGATTTTGGGCTGAGACAATGGGGTTTCTAAATATGCAATCATGTGATCTGAAAACAGGGACAATTTGGCTTCTTCAACACCTAACTGAATACACTTTATTTCTTTCTCTTGTAGTTACCCTAGCCAGAACTTTACCAACCCTATGTTCAGTAGGAAATGGTGAGAGAGGGCACCCCTGTCTTGTGCCAGTTTTCAAGGGAATGCTTCCAGTTTTTTGCCCATTCAGTGTGATATTGGCTGTGGGTTTGTCATAAAGAGCTCTTATTATTTTGAGATACGTTCCATCAATACCAGATTTATTGAAGTTTCTAGCATGAAGCTGTTGAATTTTGTCAAAGGCCTTTCTGCATCTCTTGAGATAATCATGGTTTTGTCTTTGGTTCCTGTTTATATGCTGGATTACATTTCTTGATTTGTGTATATTAGACCAGCCTTGCATCCCTGGGATGAAGCCCACTTGATCATAGTGGATAAGCTTTTGATGTGTTGCTGAATTGGTTTGCCTGTATTTTATTGAGGATTTTGCATCGACTTTTCATCGGGGATATTGGTCAAATTTTCTCTGTTGTATATCTCTGTCAGGCTTTAGAATCAGGATGATGTTGGCCTCGTAAAATGAGTTAGGGATTCCTCTTTCTATTGATTGGAATAGTTTCAGAAGAATAGTACCAACTCCTCCCTTGTACCTCTGGTAGAATTTGGCTGTGAATCCTTCTGGTCCTGGACTTTTATGGTGGTGGCTATTAATTATTACCTCAATTTCAGAGCCAGCTCTTGGTCTATTCAGGGGATTCAACTTCTTCTGGTTTAGTCTTGGGAGAGGAGGTAGTGTCAGGAAATTATCCGTTCGTCCAGGTTTTCTAGTTTATTTGCGTAGTAGTGTTTATAAATTTATTCTCTGATGGTGGTTGTATTTCTCTGGGGTCGGTGGTTATATACCTTTATCCTTTTTTTTTTTTTTTGCATCTATATGATTCTTCTCTCTTTTCTTCTTTATTAGTCTTCTAGTGGTCCAATCCATTTGTTGATCTTTTCAAAAACCAGCTCCTGGATTCATTGATTTTTGGAGATTTTTATGTCTCTATCTCTTTTCCAGTTCTGCTCTGATCTTGTTATTTCTTACTTCTGCTGGCTTTTGAATATGTTTGCTCCTACTTCTCTGGTTCTTTTAATTGTGATGTTAGGGTGTCAATTTTAGATCTTTCCAACTTTCTCTTGTGGGCATTTAGTGCTATAAATTTCCCTCTACACACTGCTTTAAATGTGTCCCAGAGATTCTGGTATGTTGTGTCTTTGTTCTTGTTGGTTTCAAAGAACATCTTTATTTCTGCCTTCATTTCGTTATGTACCCAGTAGTCATTCAGGAGCAGGTTGTTCAGTTTCCATGTAGTTGAGCGGTTTTGATTGAGTTTCCTAGCCCTGAGTTCTAGTTTGATTGCACTGTGGTCTGAGAGACAGTTTGTCATAATTTCTGTTTTTTTAATTATCTTTTTTTTATTATTATACTTTAAGTTCTAGGGTACATGTGCAGAACTCGAAGGCTTGTTACATATGTATACATGAGCCATGTTGGTGTGCTGCACCCATTAACTCGTCATTTACATTGGGGATATCTCCTAATGCTATCCCTCCACCTTACCCCCTCCCCACAATAGGACCTGGTGTGTGAGGTTCCCCTTCCAGTGTCCAAATGATCTTATTGTTCAATTCCCACCTATGAGTGAGAACATGCGGTAACTGGTTTTCTGTTCTTGCAATAGTTTGCACAGAAGGATGGTTTCCAGCTGCATCTATGTCCCTACAAAGGACAAAAACACATCCTTTTTTATGGCTGCATGGTATTCCATGGTGTATATGTGCCACATTTTCTTAATCCAGTCTGTCTCTGATGGACATTTGGGTTGATTCCAAGTCTTTGCTATTGTGAGTAGTGCTGAAATAAACATACGTGTGCATGTGTCTTTATAGCAGCATGACTTATAATCTTTGGGTATATCCCCAGTAATGGGATGGCTGGGTCGAATGCTATTTCTTGTTCTAGATCCTTGAGGAATCACCGCACTGTTTTCCACAATGGTTGAACTAGTTAACAGTCCCACCAACAGTGTAAAAGTGTTCCTATTTCTCCACATCCTCTCCAGCACCTGTTGTTTCCTGATTTTTTAATGATTGCCATTCTAAGTGGTGTGAGATGGTATCTCATTATGGTTTTGATTTGCATTTCTCTGATGGCCAGTGATGATGAACATTTTTTCATGTGTCTGTTGGCTGCAATGAATGTCTTCTTTGAGAAATGTCTGTTCATATCCTTTGGCTCACTCTTTGATGGGGTTGCCGGTTTTTTCTTGTGAATTTGTTTGAGTTCTTTGTAGGTTCTGGATATTAGCCCTCTGTCAGATGAGTAGATGGGTAAAATTTTTCTCCCATTCTATAGGTTGCCTGTTCACTCTGGATGGTGGTTTCTTTTTTGCTGTGCAGAAACTTTTAGTTTAATTAGATCCCAGTTGTCAATTCTTTTGGCTTTTGTTGTTGTTTTTGATGTTTTAGGATACGAAGTAAGTCCTTGCCCATGCCTATGTCCTGAATGGTATTACTCTAGGTTTTCTTTGTGTTTTATGGTTTGTTCTAACATTAAAAGTCTCTCTAATCCATCTTGAATTAATTTTTACAAGGAGTATAAAGGATCTAGTTTCAGCTTTCTACTTATGGCTAGCCAATTTTCTCAGTGCCATTTATTAAATAGGGAACCCTTTCCCCATTCTTGTTTTTTGTCAGGGTTTGTCAAAGATCAGATGGCTGTAGATGTGGTATTATTTCTGAGGGGTTCTGTTCTGCCCTATTCATACCTCTGTTTTGGTACCAGTAGTATGCTGTTTTGGTTACTGTAGCCTTGTAGTATAGTTTGAAGTCAGGCATGATGCCTCCAGCTTTGTTCTTTGGCTTAGGCATTGTTCGGTAATGTGGGCTCTTTTTGGTTCCTTCCATATGAACTTTAAAGCAGTTTTTGCCATCTCTGTGAAGAAAGTCATTGGTAGCCTTCAATGGGGATTGCATTGAATCTACAAATTACCTTTGGGCAGTATGGCCATTTTCATATTGATTCTTCCTATCCATGAGCATGGAATGTTCTTCCATTTGTTTGTGCCCTTGATTTCACTGAGCAGTGGTTTGTCGTTTCCCTGAAGAGGTCCTTTACATCCTTTGTAAGTTTGATTCCTAGGTGGCCTTTATTCTCTTTGAAGCATAGAATGGGAGTCACCGTGCGATTTGGCTCTGTCTGTTACTGGTGTATAAGAATGCTTGTGGGGCTGGAGCAAGATGGTCAATAGGAACAGCTCCAGTCTCCAACCCCAGCGCGAGCTTACACAGAAGACCGGTGTGATTTCTGCATTTTCAACTGAGGGGTACTGGGTCTATCTCATACTGGGGAGTGCCGTGAGGATCGGTGATGGTCAGCTGCTGCAGCCCAAATTCAGCAAGAGCGAAGCAGGGCGCAGGCATCGCCACCTGGGAAGTGCATGGGGAAGGGAATCCTTTTCCTAGCCAGGGGAACTGGTGGACACAACACATGGAAAATCGGTAACTCCCACAGATTGGCAAACTGAATAAAGAGTCAAGACTCATCAGTCTGTTGTATTCAGGAGACCCATCACACATGCAGAGATACATAGGCTCAAAATAAAGGATGGAGGAAGATCTACCAAGGAAAATGGAGAACAAAAGCAGGGTTGCAATACTAGTCTCTGATAAACAGACTTTAAACCATCAAAGATGAAGAGAGACAAAGAAGGCCATGACATAATGGTAAAGGGATCAATTCGAACAGGAAGAGCTAACTATCCTAAATATATATGCACCCAATACAGGACCACCCAGATTCATAAAGCAGTCCGTAGAGGACTTACAAAGAGCATCTCTAGACTCCCATACAATAATAATGGGAGACTTCAACACTCCACTGTCAACATTAGACAGATCAACGAGACAGAAAGTTAACAAGGATATCCAGGAATTGAACTCACCTTCTCAGCAAAGCAGACCTAATAGACATCTATAGAACTCTCCACCCCAAATCAACAGAATATACATTCTTTCTCAGCACCACATCGCACTTTACTCCAAAATTGACTCATGTAATTAAAGTAAAGCACTCCTCAGCAAATGTACAAGAACAGAAATTATAACAACCGTCTCTCAGACCACAGTAATCAAACTAGAACTCAGGACTAAGACACTCAATCAAAACCACCAACTACATGGAAACTGAACAACCTGCTCCTGAATGACTACTGGCACATACAACGAAATGAAGGCAGAAATGTACATGTTCTCTTGAAACCAATGATAATCAAAGATACAACCCTCCCAGAATCTCTGGGACACATTTAAAGCAGTGTGTAGAGGGAAATTTATAGTACCAATGCCCACAGAGAAAGCAGGAAAGATCGAAAAAATTGACACTCTTAACATCGCAATTAAAAGAACTAGAGAAGCAAGAGCAAACACATTCAAAGCCAGCAGAAGGCAAGAAATAACTAAGATCAGAGCAGAACTGAAGGAGATAGAGACACAAAACCCTCCAAAAATCTATGAATCCAGGAGTTGGTTTTTTGAAAAGATTAACAAAATTGACAGACCGCTAGCAAAGACTAATAAAGAAGAAAAGAGAGAAGAATCAAATCGGACAAAGAATTAAAATGATAAAGGATATCACCACCCACCCCACAGAAATACAAACTACCATCAGAGAATACTATAAACAACTCACAAACCTGCACCTAAAATAAAACGATAATTTCTGGACACTTACACTCTTTCCAAGACTAAATCCAGGAAGAAGTTGAATCCTGAATAGACCAATAGCAGGCTCTAAACAGGTAATAATTAATAGCCTACCAACCAAAAAGTCCAGGATCAGATGGATTCACAGCTAATTCTATGAGAGGTACAAGGAGGAGTTGGTACCATTCCTTCTGAAACTATTCCAATCAATAGAAAAAAAAGAGGGAATCCTCCCTAACTCATTTGATGAGGCCAACATCATCCTGCTGGATACCAAAGCCTGGCAGAGACACAACAAAAAGAGAATTTTAGACCAATATCCCTGATGAACATCGATGCAAAACTCCTCAATAAAATACTGGCAAACCGGATTCAGCAACACATCTAAAAGCTTATCCACTATGATCAAGTGGGTTTCATCCCAGGGATGCAAGGCTGGTTCAACATTTGCAAATCAATAAACATAATCCAGCATATAAACAGAACCAAAGACAAGAACCACATGATTATCTCTAAGAGATGCAGAAAAGGCCTTTGACAAAATTCAACAGCCCTTCATGCTAGAAACTCTCAATAAGTTAAGTATTGATGGAACGATCTCAAAATAATAAGAGCTTATTTATGACAAACCCACAGCCAATATCATACTGAATGGGCAAAACTGGAAAAATTCCTTTGAAAACTGGCACAAGACAGGGATGCCCTCTCACTACTCCTATTCAACATAGTGTTGGAAGTTCTGGCTAGGCAATCAGGCAAGAGGAAAGAAATCAAGGGTATTCAGTTAGAAAAGAAGAAGTCAAATTGTCCCTCGTTTGCAGATGACATGATTGTATATTTAGAAAACCCCATTGTCTCAGCCCAAAATCTCTCCCATGATAAGCAACTTCAGCAAAGTCTCTCAGGATACAAAATTAACGCGGCAAAAATCACAAGGCAAGGATTCTATACACCAGTAACAGACAGACAGAGAGCCAAATCATGAATGGAACTCATTCACAATTGCTTCCAAAGAGAATAAAAATACCTAGGAATCCAATCCATAAGGGATGAAAAGGACTCTTCAAGGAGAACCACAAACCACTGCTCAGTGAAATAAAAGAGGACACAAACAAATGGAAGAACATACCATGCTCATGGATAGGAAGAATCAATATTGTGAAAATGGCCATACTCGCCTGGGCTGGGTTCTTATAGATTCAATGCCATCCCCATCAAGCTACCAATGAGTTTTCCACAGAATTGGAAAAACTGCTTTAAAGTTCATATGAACCAAAAGAGCCCTCAAGATCTCCAAGACAAATCAAGTCAAAAGAACAAAGCTGGAGGCATCACGCTACCTGACTTCAAACTATACTACAAGGCTACAGTAACCAAACAGCATGCTACTGGTACCAAAACAGAGATATAGACCAATGGAACAGAACAGAATCCTCAGAAATAATAACACACATCTACAGCCATCTGATCTTTGACAAACCTGAGAGAAACAAGAAATGGGGAAAGGACTCCTATTTTTAATAAATGGTGCTGGGAAAATTGCCAGCCATAAGTAGAAAGCTGGAAACTGGATCCTTTCCTTACTCCTTATATGAAAATTAATTCAAGATGGATTAGAGACTTAAATGTTAGACCTAATACCATAAAAACTTCTAGAGAGGAAAACCTAGATATACCCATTCAGGACATAGGCATGGGCAAAGACTTCATAAATTCAAACACCAAAAAGCAATGGCAGCAAAAGCCAAAATTGACAAATGGGATGTAATTTCAACTAAAAGAGCTTCTGCACAGCAAAGAAACTACCATCAGAGTGAACAGGCAACCTACAGAATGGGGAGAAAATTCTTGCAATGTACTCATCTGGACAAAGGGCTAATATCCAGAACCTACAAAGAACTCAAACAAATTTACAAGAAAAACAAACAACCCCATCAAAAGTGGGCAAAGGATATGAACAGACATTTCTCAAAAGACCTTCATACAGCCAACAGACACATGAAAAAATGCTCATCATCACTGGCCATCAGAGAAATGCAAATCAAAAAACTACAATGAGATACCATCTCACATCAGTTAGGAATGGCGCATCATCCAAAAGTCAGGAAACAACAGGTGCTGGAGAGGATGCGGGAGAAATAGGAACACTTTTACACTGTTGGTGGGACTGTTAACTAGTTCAACCATTGTGGAAAACAGTACATGACATTCCTCAAGGATCTAGAACTAGATGTATCTATATGACCCAGCCATCCCATTACTGGGTATATACCCAAAGGATTATGCAACCATGCTGCTATAAAGACACATGCACCATGTATGTTTATTACAGGCACTATTCACAATAGCAAAGACTTGAATCAACCCAAATGTCCATCAAAGTGACAGATTGATTAAGAAAAATGTGGCACATATACACCATGGAATACTACAGCCATAAAAAAGGATGAGTTTGTGTCCCTAGGACATGGACGCGGTTGGAAACGATCATCTCACAGTAGGGGTCCATCATACAAGAACAGAAAACCAAATACCGCATGTTCTCCCCATAGGTGGAACTGAACAATGAGATCACTTGACTCGAAGGGGAACATCACATACCGGGCCTATCAGTGGGGAAGGGGAGGGGAGGAGGGAGTGCATTGGGAGTTATACCCGCGTAAATGACGAGCGCTGATGGTGCAGCACAGCAACATGGCACAAGTATACATATGTAAATAAACTCTGCACGCAGGCACATGTACCCTACAACTTAAAGTATAATAATAATAAATAAATTTAAAAAGAATGCTTGTGATTTTGCACAATGATTTTGTTTCCTGAGACTTTGCTGAAGTTGCTTATCAGCTTAAGGAGATTTTGGGCTGAGACAATGGGGTTTTCAAATATACAATCATGTGATCCAAAACAGGGACAATTTGAGTTTCTTTCTTCCAACTGGAATACTCCTTATTTCTTTCTCTTGCTTGATTTCGTTCTAGCTGTGAACTTCCATCCCTATGCTCATTGTGGGAAAGGTGAGAGGGCACCCTGTCTTGTACCAGTTTTCAAAGGAATTTTCCAGTTTTTGCCCACCAGTGTGTGATATTAGCTGTGGGTTTGTCATAAAGAGCTCTTATTATTTGAGATATCGCCCATCAATACCTAATTTATTGAGAGTTTCAGCATGAAGGGCTGTTGAATTTTATCAAAGGCCTTTTCTGCATCTCTTGAGATAATCATGTGGTTCTTGTCTTCTTTTGGTTCTGCTTATATGCTGATTACATTTCTTGACTTGTGTATGTTGAACCAGCCTTTGCATCCCAGGATGAAGCCCACTTGATCATGGTGGATAAGCTTTTGATGCTGCTGAATTCGGTTTGCCTGTATTTTATTGAGGATTTTTGCATCGACTTTCATCAGGGATATTGATCTAAAATTCTTTCTCTGTTGTATCTCTGTCAGGCTTTGGAATCAGGATGATGTTGGCCTCGTAAAATGAGTTAGGGAGGATTCCCTCTTTTTCTATTGATTGGAATAGTTTCAGAAGGAATGGTACCAACTCCTCCTTGTACCTCTGGTAGAATTTGGCTGTGAATCCTTCTGGTCCTGGACTTTTATGGTCGGTAGGCTATTAATTATTGCCTCAATTTCAGAGCCAGCTCTTGGTCTATTCAGGGATTCAACTTCTTCCTGGTTTAGTCTTGGGAGAGGGTATGTTTCCAGGAAATTATCCGTTTTGTCTAGGTTTTCTAGTTTATTTGCGTCGTAGTGTTTATAGTATTCTCTGATGGTAGTTTGTAT
Organism: Papio anubis; assembly: GCF_008728515.1. Classification (NCBI taxonomy): domain Eukaryota; kingdom Metazoa; phylum Chordata; class Mammalia; order Primates; family Cercopithecidae; genus Papio; species Papio anubis. The sequence continues at coordinate 47,770,817 of NC_044996.1, read as the reverse complement.
TTTTGTGGGGTTGGTGGTGATATCCCCTTTATCATGTTTTTTTTTTTTGCATCTATATGATTCTTCTCTCTTTTCTTCTTTATTAGTCTTGCTAGTGGTCTATCAATTTTGTTGATCTTTTCAAAAAACCAGCTCCTGGATTCATTGATTTTTTGGAGATTTTTTTATGTTTCCATCTCTTTCAGTTCTGCTCTGATCTTAGTTATTTCTTGCCTTCTGCTGGCTTTTGAATATGTTTGCTCTTGCTTCTCTGGTTCTTTTAATTGTGATGCTAGTGTGCCAATTTTAGATCTTTCCAGCTTTCTCTTGTGGGCATTTAGTGCTATAAATTTCCCTCTACACACTGCTTTAAATGTGTCCCAGAGATTCTGGTATGTTGTATCTTTGTTGTCATTGGTTTGAAAGAACTTCTTTATTTCTGCCTTCATTTTGTTATGTACCCAGTAGTCATTCAGGAGGAGGTTGTTCAGTTTCCATGTAGTTGAGCGGTTTTGATTGAGTTTCTTAGCCCTGAGTTCTAGTTTGATTGCACTGTGGCCTGAGAGACCGTTTGTGATAATTTCTGTTCTTTTACTTTTGCTGAGGAATGCTTTATTTCCAACTATGTGGTCAGTTTTGGAATATGTGCGATGTGGTGCTGAGAAGAATGTATATTCTGTTGATTTGGGGTGTAGAGTTCTTTGGATGTCTATTAGGTCCGCTTGGTGCAGAGCTGAGTTCATGTCCTGGATATCCTTGTTGATTTTCTGTCTCGTTAATCTGCCTAATGTTGACAGTGGGGTATTAAAGTCTCCCATTATTATTGTGTGGAAGTCTAAGTCTCTTCGTAAGTCTCTAAGGATTTGCTTTATGAGTCTGGGTGCTGCTGTATTGGGTGCATATATATTTAGAATAGTTAGCTCTTCCTGATGAATTGATCCCTTTATCATTTTGTAATGGCCTTCTTTGTCTCTTTTGATCTTTGATGGTTTAAAGTTTGTTTTTTCAGAGACTAGGATTGCAACCCCTGCTTTTCTTTGTTTTCCATTTGCTTGGTAGATCTTCCTCCATCCCTTTGTTTTGAGTCTATGTGTGTCTGTGTATGTGAGATGGGTCTCCTGAACATAGCAAACCGATGGGTCTTGACTCTTTATCCAATTTGCCAGCCTGTGTCTTTTAATTGGACCATTTAGTCCATTTACATTTAAGGTTAATATTGTTATGTGTGAACTTGATCCTGTCATTATTATATTAGCTGGTTATTTTGCTCGCTAGTTGATGCAGTTGCTTCTTAGCATCAATGGACTTTACATTTTGACATGTTTTTGCAATGGCTGGTGCCAGTTGTTCCTTTCCATGTTTAGTGCTTCCTTCAGGGTCTCTTGTGAGGCAGGCCTGGTGGTGACAAAATCTCTAAGCATTTGCTTGTCTGTAAAGGATTTTATTTCTCCTTCACTTATGAAACTTAGTTTGGCTGGATATGAAATTCTGGGTTGAAAATTATTTTCTTTGAGAATATTGAATATTGGCCCTCACTGTCTTCTGGCTTGTAGAGTTTCTGCTGAGAGATCTGCTGTTAGTCTGATGGGCTTCCCTTTGCGTGTAACCTGACCTTTCTCTCTGACTCCCCTTAACATTTTTTCCTTCATTTCAGCTTTGATGAATCTGACAATTATGTGTGTTGGAGTTGCTCTTCTGAAGGAGTATGTTTGTGGCATTCTCTGTATTTCCTGAATTTGAATGTTGGCCTGCCTTACTATGTTGGGGAAGTTCTCCTGCATGATATTCTTCAGAGTGTTTTCCAACTTGGTTCCATTTTCCCTGTCACTTTCAGGCACACCAATTCGATGTAGATTTGGTCTTTTCACATAATCTCATATTTCTTGGAGGCTCTGTTCATTTCTTTTTACTCTTTTTTCTCTACACTTCTCTTCTCCCTTCATTTCATTCATTTGATTTTCAATCCCTGATACTCTTTCTTCCAGTTGATCAAGTTGGTTCCTGAAGCTTGTGCATTTGTCACGTAGTTCTCATGTTATGGTTTTCATCTCTATCAGTTTGTTTTTGGTCTTCTCTGCATTGATTATTCTAGTTATCCATTCATCCATTCTCTTTTCAAGGCTTTTAGTTTCTTTGCGCTGGTTATGTAGTTCCTCCTTTAGCTCTGAGAAGTTTGATCGACTAAAGCCTTCTTCTCTCAACTCATCAAAGTCATTATCCGTCCAGCTTTGTTCTGTTGCTGGTAATGAGCTGCGTTCCTTTGGAGGGGGAGATGCACTCTGATTTTTTGAATTTCCAGCTTTTCTGAACTGCTTTTTCCCCATCTTTGTGGTTTTATCTGCCTTTGGTCTTTGATGATGTTGATGTACTGATGGGGTTTTTGGTTTGTGTTTCCTTTCTGTTTGTTAGTTTTCCTTCTAACAGTCAGGACCCTCAGCTGTAGGTCTGTTGGAATTTGCTTGAGGTCCACTCCAGACCCTATACGCCTGGGTATCAGCAGTGGAGGCTGCAGAAGATAGAATATTGCTGAACAGCGAGTGTTGCTGTCTGATTCTTGCTCTGGAAGGGATGTACCCCACTGCGTGTGGTGTGAGGTGTCTGTCTGCACCTAGTGGGGGATGTCTCCCAGTTAGGCTACTCAGCGGTCAGGGACCCACTTGAGCAGGCAGTCTGTATGTTCTCAGATCTCAACCTCTATGCTGGAAGATCCACTGCTCTCCTCAAAGCTCTCAGGCAGGGACATTTACCTCTGCTGAGGTTTCTGCTGCTTTTTGTTTATCTGTGCCCTTTCCCCAGAGGAGGAGTCTACCGAGGCAGGCTGGCCTGCTTGAACTGTGGTGGGCTCCACCCAATTCGAGCTTCCAGGTAGCTTTTGTTTTTTACCTACTTAAGCCTCAGCAATGGTGTGTGCCCCTCCCCCAGCCTCGCTGCTGCCTTGCAGTTAGATCTCAGACTGCTGTGCTAGCAATGAGGGAGGCTCCATGGGCGTGGGACCCTCCGAGTCAGGTGTGGGATATAATCTCCTGGTGTGCCATTTGCTAAGACCCTTGGTAAAGTGCAGTATTAGGGTGGGAGTTACCAGATTTTCCAGGTGTTGTGTGTCTCAATTTCCTTTTGCTAGGAAAGGGAATTCCCTTCCCCCTTATGCTTCCCAGGTCAGGGGATTCCTCGCCTTGCTTCAGCTCTTGCTGGTCTGGCTGCACCCGTGGACTAGCGCCAACTGACACACCCCAGTGAGATGAACCTGGTACCTCAGTTGAAAATGCAGAAATCACCTGTCTTCTGTGTCACTCATGCTGGGAGCTGGAGGCTGGAACTGTTCTTGTCTGGCTATCTTGGGCATGCCCCACTGGAGCCCTTCTTTCAATTAACATCTTAAATGTATAACAACTTCATTTGAATTGATACCCACTTTGTTAACATAAAAAATCTCTTTTACCATACATTACTATCCTTTTCATTACTCTTGTGGCAAATTACATCTTTATACTTTGTGCGCATATTGTTGTAGACATAAGTTTTATGCATTTGTCTTTTAAATCTTGTAGGAAATGGAAAATGGAATTACAAGCCAAAAATACACTAATACTGTCTTTGTATTTACCTATAAAGTTAATTTTACTGATGTCCTCTATTTCTTCAAGTTACTCTCTAATGTTGTTCATTTTTGGCATGAAGGACCCTTTTTAGCATTTCTTGTAAGACAAATATGTTAACATCAAACTCCTTTAGTTTTTATTTATCTGAGGAATGTTTGAACTTCTCTTTCACTTTTGAAGAAAAATTTTTCCATACATAAAATTTTTGATTGTGAAGCTTTTTTCCTAACTAGTTAAAAAAGCACCCATCGCTTTCCATTATGACTTCCATGGTTTCTGATAGAAAGTCAGCTCTTAAAATATTCTTGACAATACCTTGTATATGATGAGTTGCTTCTATATTGTTGCTTTCAGTATTTTTCCATTATCTTTAGCTTTTGACAGTATGATTATATTGTGTCTCAGTATGAATCTTTTTGAATCTTTCCTATTTTTTGTTAATTGAGATTCTGGTATGTATAAATTTATGTTTTTCATCAAATTTTGTTTTTGAGTATTATTTTTTAAATATTTTTTCTGCCTATCTCTTTCTCTCTTTACTTCTTAAACACCTGTAATATGTATGTTATGCTTGACATTGTCCCATAGGTATTTTAGGCAATGTTTATTTCCTTTTATTCTTTTTCTTTCTGCATCACAGATTGGGTAATTTCTATTTTCTTATTTTCAAGTTTGCCGATTCTTTCTTCTGCCTGTTCAAATCTGCTGTTTAATTGCTCTAGTAAATTTTTTTTAGAGTTCGGTTAATGTGCTTTTCAGCACCAGTATTTCTATTTGATTCCTTTTATGATTTCTGTCTCTTTTTGATATTATCTATTTGTTGACACATTATTTTCCTAATTTCCCTTAGTTATTTGTCCATATTTTCTTTTAGCTCTTTGAGAATTTTAAAGAGAGTTGATTTAAAACCTTTACTAAATTCAATATCTAGAATTTCACAGGAATTACTTCTATTAGTTCATATTTTTCCTGTGAATGAACTATACTTTCCTAATTCTTTGTGTACCCTGTATTTTTTGTTGAGATGTGGACGTTTTAAATACTATTGTGTAGTAATTTTAGAAACTAGATTCTCCTCCTTACTCTCTGGCTTTGCTTTTGTTGATTTTTGATGGCTTCAATCATCCATTAGTTCAGTGAATTTTTAAAACTATTTTTGTAAAGATTGTATTTTTTTCATGTGTGGTCACTAATATCTCTGTTCTATTATCTCAATGGTCAATCAATGACCCAACAGAAATTTTTTTTTTCTACTTTGTTATGTTTTTTTCTTTTTTATTATTATTATTATTATACTTTAAGTCTAGGGCATATGTGCATAATCGCAGGTTTTCCAGCAGATATGTATACTTGTGCTATGTTGCTGTGCTGCACTCCATCAACTTGTCATTTACATCAATAGGTGTATAATTCCTCCCAATGCAATCCCCTCCCCCTCCCCCCTCCCTACAGATAGGCCCCCGTGTTGATGTTCCCTCCCAGTCCAAGGGATCTCATTGTTCAGCCCCACCTCCAAGTGAGTGAGAACATGCGGTGTTTGGTTTCTGTTCCTTGTGATAGTTTGCTAAAGAATGATGTGAGCCCCAGCCGCATCCATGTCCCTACAAAGACACAAACTCATCCTTTGATGGCTGCATAGCATTCCCATGGTGTATATGTGCCACATTTTCTAATCCAGTCTGTCTCTCGATGGACGCTTTGGGTTGATTCCCAAGTCTTGCTATTAGGAATAGTGCTGCAATAAAATACACGCGGTGCATGTGTTCCTTATAGCAGCATGATTTATAATCCTTTGGGTATAAAATGTAGTAATAAGGCTGGCCATAAGTGGTACATCTACTTCTAGATCCTTGGAGGAATCTCCTTATACTGTTTTCTATAATGGTTGAACTAGTTTAGAATCCTACCCAACAGTGTAAAGCTGCCTTATTTCCCACATCCTCCAGCACCTGTTGTTTCTTGACTTTTAATGATCGCTTATTCTAACTGGTGTGGGAGATGGTATCTCATTGTGGTTTTGATTTGCATTTCACTGATGGCCAGTGATGAAGAGAGCATTTTTCATGTGTCTGCTATTGCATGAATGTCTTCTTTTGAGAAAATGTCTGTTCATATCCTTTGCCCACTTTTTGATGGGGTTGTTTGTTTTTTTTTTCTTGTAAATTTGTTCTGAGTTCTTTGTAGGTTCTGATATTAGTGCCCTTTGTCAGATGAGTAGATTGCAAAAATTTTCCCATTCTGTAGGCTGCCTGTTCACTTCCTGATGGTAGCTCTTTTGCTGTGCAGAAGCCTTTAGTTCAATTATATCCCCATTTTATTAATTTTATGGTTGCTGTTTTTTTGTTTTGGTGGGTGTTTTAGATATGAAGTCTTTTGCTCTATGCCTATGTCCTTGGAATTTGTACTACTCTAGGTTTTCTTCTAGGGTTTTATGGTATTTGGTTCTACATTTAAGTTCTAATCCATCTTGAATTCACTTTCTACAAGGAGCAAGGAAAGGATCCAGCTCTCAGCTTCTACTCATGCACAGCCACCTTCCCAGCACTACTTAATAAATAGGAACTCTTCCCATTCTTGCTCTCCCCAGGTTTGTCACAAAGATCAGATGCATTGCAGATGTGCGGCATTACTTCCGAGGATCCTGGTTCCGTCCTTACTGGTCCATATCCCATTCTCCTGTTCAGCAGCATTGCCTGGTCACTGTAGCCCTGTAGCATAGTTTTGAAGTCAGGTAGCTTGGATGCCTCCAGCTTTGTTCTTTGACTTAGGATTGTTCTGGAGATGCTGGGCTCTTTTTGGTTCCATACGAACTTTAAAGCAGTTTTTCCCACCCTGTGAAGAAACTCATTGGTAGCTTGATGGGGATGGCATTGACCTATAAAGAACCTTTGGGCAGTATGGCCATTTTCACGATATTGATTCTTCTTCCTATCCATGAGCATGGTATGTTCTTCCCATTTGTTTGTGTCCCTCTTTTATTTCATAATTGAGCAGTGGTTTTGTAGTTCTCCTTGAAGAGGTCCTTTTCATCCCTTTGTAAGTTGATTCCTAGGTATTTTATTCCCTTCTTTGAAGCTAAATTGTGAATGGAAGTTCATTCATGATTTGGCTTCTCTGGTTTGTCTGTTACTGGTGAATAAGAATGCTTGTGATTTTTGGTGGCATTAATTTTGTATCCTGAGATTCCTGGCTGAAGCTGCTTATCAGCTTAAGGAGATCTTTAACTGAGACAATGGGGTTTCTAAATATACAACTGCTGTCATCCGCAAAACAGGACAATTTGACTTTTCCTAACTGAATACCTTTTTGATTTTCTTGGCTCTGATTGCTCTAGCTAGAACTTCCAACACTATGGCAAGTTAGCCAGGGAGGGTGAGAGAGGGCATCCTGTCTTGTGCCAGTTTTCAAAGGGAATTTTTCCAGTTTTGCCCATTCAGTATGATATTGGCTGTGGGGTTTGTCATAAATAGCCTTTAATATTATTTTGAGATAATGCCCATCAATACCGAATTTATTGAGCATTTTTAGCATGAAGGGCTGAATTTTTGTCAAAAGCCTTTTCTGCATCTATTGAGATAATCATGGTTCTTGTCTTGATTCTGCTTCTTATAGCGCTGGATTATGTTTCTATTGATTTGCTTAATGTTGAACTGTAGCCTTGCATCATCCTATGGGATGTAGCTTCCACTTGATCATGGTGATAAGCTTTCTTTGATGTGCTGCTGAACTGTCATACCATTTTATTGAGGATTTTGCATCGATGTTCATCAGGGATATTGGTCTAAATTCTCTTTTTGCTGTGTCTCTGCCAGGCTTTGCATTGTATTTACAAGGGCCCCTATCAAATGAGTTAGGAGGATTCTTTTCTATTGATTGGAATAGTTTCAGGAAGGAATGGTACTAGCTCCTCCTTGTACTCCCTCTGGTAGAATTCAGCTGTGAATCCATCTTGGTCCTGGACTTTTTGGTTGGTAGGCTATTAATTATTGGCCTCAATTTCAGAGCTCATTGGTCTATTCAGGATTCAACTTCTTCCGGTTTAGTCTTGGAAGAGTGTAAGTGTCCAGGAAATTATCCATTCTCTCAGATTTTCTAGCTTATTTCCATGAGGTGTTTATAGTATTCTCTGATGGTAGTTTGTATTTCTGTGGGGGTCAGTGGTACATCCCCCTTTATCATTTTAATTGTGTCGCATTTGATTCTTCTCTTTCTTCTTATTAGTCTTGCTAGCAGTCTATCAATTTTATGATCTTTTCAAAAACCAACCTCTGATTCATAGATTTTGGAGGGTTTTTGTGTCTCTATCTCCTTCAGTTCTGCTCTGATCTTAGTTATTTCTTTTTGCCTTCTTGCTAGTTTTTGAATGTGTTTGCTCTTGTTTTCTAGTTCTTTTAATTGTGATGTTAGAGGCCAATTTTAGATCATTTCTACTTTCTTGTCGGCTACCTAGCGCCCCAAATTCCCCCACACACTGCCTTAAATGTGTCCCAGAGATTCTGGTATGTTGTATCTTTGTTCTCACTGGTTTCAAAGAACATTTTTGTTTCTGCTTTCATTTCGTTATGTACCCAGTAGTCATTCAGGAGCAGGTTGTTCAGTTTCCATGTAGTTGAGAGGTTTTGATTGAGTTTCTTAGTCCTGAGTTCTAGTTTAATTGCACTGTGGTCTGAGAGATAGTTTGTTATAATTTCTATTCTTTTACATTTGTTGAGGAGTGCTTTACTTCCAACTATGTGGTCAATTTTGGAATAAGTGCGATGTGGTGCTGAGAAGAATGTATATTCTGTTGATTTGGGGTGGAGAGTTCTATAGATGTCTATTAGGTCCGCTTGGTGCAGAGTTGAGTTCAGTTCCTGTATATCCTTGCAGTTAGATGTCAGACTGTTGTCCTAGCAATGAGGGAGGCTCCATGGGAGTGGGACCCTCCAGGCCAGGTGTGGGATATAATCTCCTCATGTGCCCTTTGCTAAGACCCTTGGTAAAGCGCAGTATTAGGGTGGGAGTTACCTGATTTTCCAAGTGTTGTGTGTCTCAATTTCCTTTGGCTAGGAAAAAGAATTCCCTTCCCCTTGCACTTCCCAGATGAGGTGACGCCTCACCCTGCTTCAGCTCTGGCTCATCAGGCTGCATCTGCCAGCCAGCGCCAACTGTCTGACAGGCCCCAGTGACATGAACCCAGTACCTCATTTGAAAATGCAGAAATCACCCATCTTCTCTGTCACTCATGCTGGGAGCTGGAGACTGGAGCTGTTCCTATTCAGCCATCTTCCAGAGTCCTTTTTATTAATACAATCAAACCCCTCTGCCAGCTCCAACCAGAAAAATGTCTTCACCATCATCATTACAGGCAAGTCTTTGGACAGCCCCATCCCCATCAAGTCCTTCTTATGGTTGGCAGGCTTCTATAACCAAGGTTCTTCTATTCTTTATTCGAAGGCTTCTCTTCATTCCCTCTCAACCCAGGGTATTTCTCTTCTGTAGAAGCAGGCTTCTAGTCAGTTCCACCCACGTAAAAGTTGTTCTCATTTCTCTTGGTAAATCCCTGCCTATACTATAGGATCTTTCTCTGCAAGGAGTTCTCTATTCTTCTGAGTACACACCAGGTCCTTCCATATCACACGGGCAGTCCTATGCTCAATCTTACCAACACCAGAGTGATATTCTCATGTTGGGAGGCATCTCAGTAGGCCTGCCCCTGGCAATTATGTATTTTCTATTTGTAGGCAGTCCACTGAACAGCGCTTCCCACATAAGGGTCCTCTTTATCATACAAGCCCACATATGGCTGAACCACCCACCATAGGGTACCTTGCATTTCTATTGGCAGGCTTCCAGTTAGCTCCACCCAGCATCATAATGTCTCTCTTTTTCATGGGTGGGTTCACTCACCTAAGTTCCTAAGTAATATAGGAAGGCCTGTGGAGAGCTGCACCCCTTGATTGTGGTACTCTTTTGCGATGGAGGATGGTAGCATTTGTGTCGCCATAATAGGGTATTTCTCTTCACTAGAGGCAGTCTTCTGGTCAATTCTGCGACATCATGGGCCTTATCATCACTACAGGTAGGCTTTTGGTCATCACCACTTATGCCTGAATCCTCTCCTCAATACAAGTAATTCCTCTGGTAGATTCCAATAACCTACAACTTGATTTTTTTCACTAAACAGTTCTCCTGAACTGCGCTCAGTCTTCCTACAAATTTTTTTTCTTTCTTTTTTTTTTTTTTTTTTTGAGATGGAGTTTCGCTTTTGTCGCCCAGGCTGGAGTGCAATGGTATAGTCTTGGCTCACTGCAACCTCCGCCTTCCGGGTTCAAGAGATTCTCCTGACTCGACCTTCCGAGTAGCTGGGATTACAGGCACGTGCCACCATGCCTGGCTAATTTTTGTATTTTTGGCAGAGAGGGGGTTTCACCATGTTGGCCAGGCTGGTCTCGGACTTCTGACCACAGGTGATCCGCCCAAAGTGCCTCCGCCTCCCAAAGTGCTGGGATTACAGACATGAGCAGCCATGCCCAGCTTGTGTGTGTGTGTGCGTGTGTGTGTGTGTTAAAGCTACATAGTGCTCCTTAGTATAGTTTTTACGGTATTTAAGTCCCCTGTTGCCATCCACATTGATGGACATTTTAACTATTTTCAGCATTCCAAGCAGTAGTGTGGGGTGCACCCTCTCCTGTTTCCTTAATCATAGTTACAAGTGCATTCTAGAATACATGCCTGGCAGTTCAAACGTCAGAATCTTAAGGTACTCAAATTATAACTTGTAATAAACACAGACAAATTGCCTTTTATATATTTGTACCAGTTTACACTCTTACAACTAGTGGATGAGAGTATTTCCTTCCATTCTTGTCAAAGCTCGATGTTATTGTTTGCTTGCTTTTTTTTTTTTTTTTTGCCCAAATGATGAATGTGAATTGATATCTCATAATTGATGTATTTTTCCACATTACAGCCTCAATTGAAACTGTCTATGTACTCCTCCCTAATCCTATTCTCTTTTCTCCCTTTTCATGGTTTTACACTTTCTCTATATATTTTTAAATAATTTAAATAGTATTGTTTTGCAGCCTTTAAAATTTCGTTTAAATGATGGCATATGGTATATATTCATTTGCTACTTTTTTCATTCAAAATTATCTTTTTGAAATTAATTCATATTGAAATGCATAGCTTTGGTTTACATGCTAATATTAGTCTATTACATATCCTTATATTTGCTGTGGACATCAGGCTGTTAGCTATTTTTCATTTGTTTTACCATTTCAAACAGTGCTGTTTTTCTGATATATTTCTCAGTGTGCACATGTGAAAGAAGTTCTCTAGAATATAACCTAAATATAGAATCCCCAGGTTGTAGGTTTTAAGTATCTTTTAATTTATTAGCTATTTCTAATCTGATGGTGTGTAACATAACCTTATTTTGTTTTAATTTGCATTTTTCTGATTATTATTGAGTTTGAGCATCATTTGTGTTTTCTTGGCCATTTAGGGTTTTTCTTCTGTGAGCTAGCCTTTTCAAGTCCTTTGCCTATTCTACTGTGTTATTTGTTCTTTTCTTGTTGATACGCTGAAGATCCTCTTGTGTTCTTGTTTTGTGTGTCTCATAAATCTTCCTGCAGTCTGTAGTGGCTTGTTTTTACTCTTTGTTTGTTACTTCTGTCTGTATGTGTGCCTATGAGTTTTAAGGTTTTATGTAATCCATTTTTTTATATTTCTAAGAAATTCTTCTCTACTCCAAGGGCACAACCATATTTATTCCCCTGTATTCTAAAGAATACCAGTTTCAGTCTGGACACGGTGGCCCACGCCTGCAATCCCAGCCCTTTGGGAGGCCGAGGCAGGCAGATCAATTTGAGCTCAGCAGTTAGAGATCAGCCTGGGCAACATGGTGAAAGCCTATCTCCACAAAAATTACAAATATTAGCACCTGGCTAATTTTTGTAAATGAGCTGGCACACACCTGTGGTCCCAGCTACTCGGGAGGCTGAGGTGGGAGGATTGCTTGAGCCTGAGAGGCAGGGGCTGCAATGAGCCTAGATCACCACTCCAGCCTGGGTGACAGAGTGAGAGCTGGTCTCAAAAAATTAATTAGTTAATTAAAATTACAAATATCAGTTTTGATTTTCACATTTAGATCTTATTCATTCACTAAATATTTATTGAGGCAGGGATTCTTCTGGGCACTGGGAATACTTCATCAAAAAAAAAAATGAACAAATACAGGCAAATATCTCAGTCTTTTTTTTGAGATGGTGTCTCTCTCTGTCACCCAGGCTAGAGTGCAGTGGCGTGATCTCGGCATCTTGGCTCACTGCAAACTCAGCCTCCTGGGTTCAAGCAATTCTCGTGCCTCAGCCTCCTGAATAGCTGGGATTACAGGTGCATGCCACCACGCCTGGCTAATTTTTGTGTTTTTAGTAGAGACGGGGTTTCACTATGTTGGCTAGGCTGGTCTGGAACGCCTAACCTCAAGTGATCTGCCCGTCTCGGCCTTCCAGAGTGCTGGGATTATAGGCATGAACCACCTCACCTAACCAAAAATTTCAGTCTTTATTGAACAAGACCATTAAATAATAGAATTGTGTATCATTTTAGGGAATAAGTGCTACAGAGAAAAAGAGGGATAGAGAGTACAGATGATGGGATTTGTTTCTGGACTCCTTTGTCTCTTTGAGTCTTCCCTTTGTTAACAACATAATTTTAATTTACTATAGCTTTATAATAAGTATAGGTGTCTAGTAGAACAAATCTCCTAATTGCATTTTCTATAATATGTCTTAGATATCCTAGGGCTTTTGTTCCCGTCTGTAATATTGAGGATCAACTTGAAAAGTTGTTTAAACACTCTTCCTGGAATTTTGATTGGAATGCTATTCCATTTTTAGGGTAAAATGCAGAATGTTGATATCTTTATGATACTGAGAATTTCATTATATTAGCATGGTATATCTATTCATTTATTAAGACCATATTTTATGTCTTTTAGTAAGGTTTGTTAAGTTTGTCGGGTTTTTAATATTTTTGGTGAAAGACATCATTTGTAATGTGTTTTATTTTTCAGTACAATTGTTCATTTAGAGCTATAAATACCTTTCTAAATGTCACTTTACTGCATTTCTCAAGTTTCAGAATCTGTTCATTGCTGTTTAGGTTTGAATATCTTGTAATTTTCATTTTGAACTCTTCTTTAATGAATGAGATTTTAAAGAATGGTTTTTGATTGGGAGGCTGAGGTGGGTGGATCACCTGAGGGCAGGAGTTTGAGACCAGCCTGTCCAATATGGGGAAACCCCGTCTCTACTAAAAATACAAGAAATTAGCTGAGCATGGTGGCAGGCGCCTGTAATCCCAGCTATTCAGGAGACTGAGGCAGGAGAATCGCTTGAACCTGGGAGGTGGAGGTTGCAGTGAGCTGAGACTGTGCCACTGCACTCCAGCCTGGGCAACAAGAATGAAACTCTGTCTCAAAAAAAAAGGGGGGGGGGGGTTTTGAAATTTGTAAGCATTTTTTCTTGTTTTTACTACATTTCATAGTTAATTGCATTGTGATTAGAGAAAGTGAATACGTTACATGTTATTTGAAATTTTTAATACTTATGGTAAATTTTGCAAATTCTTGAAAAAAATGGTATCGCATTGTGGTTTTGATTTGCATTTCTCTGATGGCCAGTGATGATGAGCATTTTTTCATGTGTCTGTTGGCTGTATGAAGGTCTTCTTTTGAGAAATGTCTGTTCATATCCTTTGCCCACTTTTTGATGGGGTTGTTTGTTTTTTTCTTGTAAATTTGATTGAGTTCTTTACAGGTTCTGGATATTAGTCCTTTGTCAGATGAGTAGATGGCAAAAATTTTCTCCCAATCTGTAGGTTGCCTGTTCACTCTGATGGTAGTTTCTTTTCCTGTGCAGAAGCTCTTCAGTTTAATTGGATCTCATTTGTCAATTTTGGCTTTTGTTGCCGTTGCTTTTGGTGTTTTAGACATGAAGTCTTTGCCCATGCCTATGTCCTGAATGGTACTACCTAGGTTTTCCTCTAGGATTTTTATGGTATTAGGTCTAACATTTAAGTCTTTAATCCATCTTGAATTAATTTTTGGATAAGGAGTAAGGAAAGGATCCAGTTTCAGCTTTCTACTTATGGCTAGCCAATTTTCCCAGCACCATTTATTAAATAGGGAATCCTTTCCCTACTTCTTGTTTTTCTCAGGTTTGTCAAAGATCAGATGGCTGTAGATGTGTGGTATTATTTATGAGGGCTCTGTTTTGCCCATTTGTCTATATCTCTGTTTTGGTACCAGTACCACGCTGTTTTGGTTACT
>NC_044996.1:47694240-47756821 GCF_008728515.1 Papio anubis | reverse complement strand
ACCTCCTGGGCTCAAGTGATCCTCCCACCTCAGCCTCCCAAGTAGTTGGGACTACAGGTGCACGCCACCATGCTCGGTTCATTTTTTTTGTACTTTTGGTAGAGATGGGGTTTCACCATGTTGCCCAGGCTGGTCTCGAACTCCCGGGTTCAGGATATTCACCCGCCTCAGCCTCCCAAAGCGTTGGGATTACAGGTGTGAACCACTGGGCCCGGCCCACTTTCTGCATTTTGACAGGAGCCTTCAAGCATTCAAGTTTGAGAAGTACTGGTGGAGGCTCTCCTTTCTCACCTGTCTGGCAGTCAGCAGGCTTGCTTGTCTGGGGGTTGGGGGGCCTCAGCTGGGAGGGCTTATTTTCTAAACCATGTTGCTAACTCAGGCTTCTTCACCAGCCGATCTCAGGGTTCCAAAGAGCAGGATGAGGGCAATTCCCACAGCAGGAGCATTTTTCAGACCTCTGCTGTGTCATGTTTGCTACTGTCCCACAAGCCAATGCAAGCCACATGGTCACCCCAAAGTCAGTATGGGAAGTCATTGCCCAAGGGCAAAACAGAGGAGGGGAATACTTAGTGGTTATTTAAAAAACCTATCACATTTTCTGCTACCGGAGTTGAGGCTTTTGGGGAAAACAAACGGGAAAACAAACACCAGCAACTATTTGCATTCTGCCCAGCCACACCTCTCCCCTCACACCAGCACAGAGCCACCTACTTGCTTAAAAGATGACAGGAGGCCAGGCACAGTAACTCAGGCCTGTAATCTCAGCACAAGGCCGAAGTGGGAGGAACACTTGAGTCCACGAGTTCGAGACCAGCCTCGGCAACATAGAGACGCCAGTCTCTACAAAAAACAAACAAAATTAGCTGGGTGTCCACATGCCGTGGTCTCAGCTGCTTGGGAGGCTGAGGTAGGAAATCGCTTGGACTTGAGAGGTTGAGGCTGCAGTGAGTGGTGATAGTGCCACTGCACTCTAGCCTGGGTGACAGAGCCAGATCCTGTCTCAAAATAAAACTTTTTAAAAAGCTAGAGAGGGCCGGGCGTGGTGGTTCACGCCTGTAATCCCAGCACTTTGGGAGGCCGAGGCGGGCGGATCACGAGGTCAGGAGATCGAGACCATCCTGGCTAATACGGTGAAACCCCGTCTCTACTAAAAATACAAAAAATTAGCCGGGTGTGGTGGCGGGCGCCTGTAGTCCCAGCTACTGGGGAGGCTGAGGCAGGGGAATGGCGTGAACCTGGGAGGTGGAGCTTGCAGTGAGCCAAGATCGCACCACTGCACTCTAGCCTGGGCGACAGAGCAAGACTCTGTCTCAAAAAAAAAAAAAAAGGGAGGAGGAGGACCACCAAGCCAGAGAGGAGGGAAAAGTGAAAACAGAAGGGAAAGTTGTATATTAATATTGTAAAATCATATCCTTGCTACAAAGGAGATGTGTACAGAGGTCAATGCATATGAGTTTGATAGTGGAAAAGTGAGAGATTGTCTAACATGGTTTCTTTATGAAGTAGGAGGTAAGTGCTGAGAAGTGGTGGGTGGGGGAAGAGGGGTATCAGAAGTCTGAGGAGACTAGAGAAGGTTTGAAATCAACATAATGGAACTTGAGACTGGGAAGTGATATGAAGAACATAAGATTTCAGCATTCATTTGAGGTTGATGTTTATGAAGTTATCTTGATGCCAATCTGTTCTGTGGGCTCCCAAAGTGCTGAGATTACAGGCGTGAGCCACTGTGCCTGGCTCACACCTGTGGGGAAATATTTTGCAATGGTGTTTGCAGGCACAGAGAAAGCCAAAAGCAGGGTTTGGGGGATTTTGCTAGATGAGTAATGAAAAGGCAGAGGGCACATGAGTTTAGCTTATTGGAGGGAGTGTTATTAAAATAATAGTATGGCATCTTTCCGCTGAATATGAAAAATTGAGAAGAAAGTGGGGGTGGTGGTCAAAAAGTGGAGGTTGGAGAATAGGGAAGATTTGAACAACTGGCTGGAAGAAGAGGGGAATTGTGGAAAGAAAACGAAATACTTGAGTCAGTGATTTCACAGGTGGAGTAACTTCCGTGATGAAAAAGACCAGTGGAGAGCATTGCAGATGTTCTCTCTTCCAATCTGAACACCTTCCCCTGGTGGAGATGAGTAGATATGCTTTCTATGTTTTGTTAACTTTACAACGCCTTCCCCAAGCTGGTGAAAGCTCTCACTTCCTTATTCATTGGCCTGATGAACAGAGCAAAATGTATCTTTTTTGGTTCTGTTTTGAATTTTAGTGACTCTAGTCTTCATCTGCCTCTTGGACTTCCTGTCCCTTTTCCATCTATCCTTGGGTACACGTTTCTCCTTACAGGTCCTTTTAAACACCAAGCTCCGGAGAAAGGTCACCATTCTACCACTTTGATTCTGTAAATGTCTTTTGTTCATAGGTGTCAGCATAGGCTGGGTAATACTGTGGTAACAACCCCCAAATCTCGCAATCCCAGGAGGTACATGGGTACTGAGAATTATTCACATTTTACAAATGACCAAACTGGACCCCAGAGTATTGGTAAAATGTGCAGAGCCCATCAGCTGGTGAAAAACCCTACGGAACACAACACTTAGAACTTCACAAAGGCTAGACTTTATGAAAGGTGCTGCGTGAATGCAGTAGTATCTCCAACTCCCCTGGACCACTCTGCCACGTGCAATCTTGTATCTTTTACTCCAGAACTCAGTAACATCCACTCCAGGGCTGATGGGGGCGCTGGATGTAGATAGTGGCGAGTGGTTATCCGCCTAGGATAGCGATGGCTAGGCAGGGGACATAAAACAGAAGAGGCAGTGGCCTTCTCCGGGTGGGGTCTATGGCCCTTTACTGGGTACATTCTGTACACACAGGTACCTCCTTTGCCTGAAGTTATTGATGAAGGCTTCACTACGGAGGGTTTGGGGAAAGGTGGGGGTCTGGCTCGGTGAGCCCCGAGTCCCAGCCCCGCTACAGCCCCGCCCAGATCTGGCAGAGCCGTGGGCGAACCCAGGCGGGCAGAAAGGCGGGGCGGGCGGCTGCCAAGTCGGCCAATAGGCGGCTCTCCGGCGGCTGAGCGGAGAGGGCAGGGGCGCAGTCAGTAGCACCACCGCCTTCCAAGTTTCCCCTCGTGGATGCGCGGCCCCGCGGCTCTGCTCCTCCCGGCACACAGGGGCCGGGAGAGGCCACAGGAGCGGACCCAGGACGGGATTTCTGAGGAACAGGAGAAAACTGGCGCCCGACCCACTCTGGCGGGTCGGTGAACGATGAAGGGCCGGCGGCGGCGACGCCGAGAGTACTGCAAGTTCGCGCTGCTGTTGGTGCTGTACACGCTGGTGCTGTTGCTCGTCCCCTCCGTACTGGACGGCGGCCGGGACGGGGACAAGGGCGCCGGGCACTGCCCTGGCCTGCAGCGCAGCCTGGGAGTGTGGAGCCTGGAGGCGGCGGCGGCCGGCGAACGCGAGCAGGGCGCAGAGGCGCGGGCCGCCGCGGAAGGGGGCGCGAGCCAGTCCCCTCGGTCCCCAAGCAACCTCAGCAGCGCTGTCGGGGAGGCGGTGTCTCGCGAGAAGCAGCACATCTACGTGCATGCCACCTGGCGCACCGGCTCGTCCTTCCTGGGCGAACTCTTTAACCAGCACCCGGACGTTTTCTACTTGTATGAGCCTATGTGGCATCTATGGCAGGCGCTGTATCCGGGCGATGCCGAGAGCCTGCAGGGCGCGCTGCGCGACATGCTGCGTTCGCTCTTCCGCTGCGACTTCTCCGTGCTGCGGCTGTACGCACCGCCGGGGGACCCCGATGCGCGCGCCCCGGACACGGCCAATCTTACCACGGCCGCCCTCTTCCGCTGGCGGACTAACAAGGTCATCTGCTCGCCGCCACTGTGTCCTGGCGCGCCCCGTGCCCGAGCCGAGGTGGGCCTCGTCGAGGACACCGCCTGCGAGCGCAGCTGCCCACCCGTGGCGATACGCGCCCTGGAGGCCGAGTGCCGAAAGTACCCGGTGGTGGTCATCAAGGACGTGCGCCTGCTCGATCTGGGCGTGCTGGTGCCCCTGTTGCGTGACCCAGGCCTCAACCTGAAGGTGGTGCAGCTTTTCCGCGACCCGAGGGCGGTGCACAACTCGCGCCTCAAGTCTAGGCAGGGACTGCTGCGCGAGAGCATCCAGGTGCTGCGCACCCGCCAGAGAGGCGACCGCTTCCACCGTGTGCTGCTGGCGCACGGCGTGGGTGCTCGCCCCGGGGGCCAGTCTCGCGCGCTGCCTGCCGCACCGCGCGCCGATTTCTTCCTGACCGGTGCGCTCGAGGTGATCTGCGAAGCCTGGCTGCGGGATCTACTTTTCGCGCGCGGTGCGCCCGCCTGGCTGCGGCGCCGCTACCTTAGGCTGCGCTATGAGGACCTGGTGCGGCAGCCACGCGCCCAGCTGCGCCGCCTGCTGCGCTTCTCCGGGCTGCGCGCGCTCGCAGCGCTCGACGCCTTCGCGCTCAACATGACTCGTGGCGCGGCCTATGGCGCCGACCGGCCCTTCCACCTGTCAGCGCGCGACGCCCGCGAGGCGGTGCACGCCTGGCGCGAGCGCCTGAGCCGAGAGCAGGTGCGCCAGGTGGAGGCCGCCTGCGCTCCAGCCATGCGTCTGCTTGCCTACCCTCGCAGCGGAGAGGAGGGCGACGTGGAGCCGCCCAGGGACGGGGAGACGCCGCTGGAGATGGATGCCGATAGCGCCACGTAGCCTCCCATCCCTGTCCCCGGCACGGATCCGGGTAAGGTGGCCCGGGGCAAGTCAGGGACCGGGACTGGTCTTCCGGGAGCCTGGAATGGCCTGGGGATGGGAAGTGTAGAGGGGAGGGTACCATCCTGGATCCCATCCTGTCAGATCAGGTTCAAGAGGATGGGAAAGTCCTGCTCGTAGAATTTGGTAGATTCATCGGAATCTCCAGCTTAGCCTTGCGCCTCCTTAGAGGGAGATCCCGAGATGAGAGAGGATATTTAAGCGTGACTGAGGTGGAAGCCAGGTCTCCGCACTCCCATTCCCCGGTATGAAGTAGGAGGTTTCAGAGGGCTGAGGAGAGTAGAGAAGGCTTGAAATAGTCATAATGAACCGTGAGACTGGGAGTTGACATGTGGAGTATAGGATTTCGGAAACCATTTGAGGTTGATGATTATGGAGTTATCTTGATGCCAGTTTGTCCTGTAAGGAGACTTTGCAATGGTGTTTACAGGCACAGAGAAAGCCAAAAGCAGAGAGTTTGGTGGAAAGGCGTTGATTCTAACCCTGCCTATCCCTAATCTTTCTGTTTCGTTTTTCTTCTCTGTTTTATGCGCAGGCTCCAGGGCTTTTCTCCTGAGTTTCCAAGCATGCAGGCACAGTCAGGCGGCTCTTGCAACACTTCTTGCATATTGTGTGTCGCAGGCGCTTGTGTAGTGAATAGACTTGCTTTCCCCTGGCTCATATGCGCCTCTCTGTCTCCCCTCCCCCTCCTTCCCTCTCCCATTTCCCCTCTCCCTCTCTTCCTCCACCTCCCCCTTCCCCTCCTCCTCTCCCTTCCCCCTTCTCCCTGTAGCTGGCGTTTGCAGGATATATGACCATATCCCATTCACATCAGCTTCCTCTAGTGTCGACAAGACCTCAGGGGTGGGTGTCCCCCACTCCACCCCATCCGTTTGACAGATGGTGCCTTCAACTGGCAGTAGCAGTTTGTCACTGCAGGAGGAGCTTTGTGAAAAGACACTGCCCCCTCCTTTTTGTTGTTGTTTTTTTCATTTTTGTTTTTTCTCTGCATATCTGAAGATGCTAAAGTGGTGCTGAAACAGTCTCAAAATGTGTTCTGTGTGGGTCAGTGTATGGCCTGAGGGAAGGGTTTGCTCTGCACAGTGCTGACCATAGGAGTCAGTGACATGGGAGTGTGTTTCCCGAACTTTGTGTGAGTTGGAAGGGTGCCGCCTTCTGCGCTGTGCAGTCAGTCCAGAGGAGGAGGAAAAGCAGTGCTGGGTGGGCGGAAGTGAGTTAAGTTTCCATTCATTATTTCATAGTGTAATTCAGCATTCCCCTGAGATGAAGCTCTGAGGACAAACGTTGAAGATATTAATGAAGAGGGACTTTGTTGTTGTTACAGAACCAGGGTTTCAGAGTGATTTCAGAAGCTGGCTAACTAAGTTTTCTCCCAGTAATCAAATGGTTTTCTTAGTCAGTTTCTGTAATTGCTAGGAAGTCTGTGTTCTTTCCTGATATCCAGAGTGATGGAAGGTAAGGCACAGGGTGACTTGTCACATCTTAACAAAAACATCCTTTCATCTGCTGATCCTGTATTTACAGATGCAACAGTAATTGTCCCTAACCCTTCTTCACAGGCCTCAGGGAATTCCTCCCCTGGGCGAATGCTGTGCATTTTATGGCTTTAAGACATCTCCCAGAAACTTGTGCTTTTTTTTTTTTTTTTTTTTTTTTCATTTTTACTAACATCTGTTTGAGTACTGGCTGGAGTGAAGCATTAAAAAGAATAGAGAGGAGGGTAGAGGACAGTCTTTGCCCTCTAGGAAGTTAGAGTCTGTGTGGGTGACAGTGACTGTGAGGGAAGACACTGGTGTTGCTGTTTGGAAGGCCGACGGGGCTTCCTTTGCAGGGCTGCAGGGACATCTGGGAGCAAGCTTTAAGCTCTTCCAGACTTTAGTGACTGAGTCCTTCCTCCCGCATTGGTCACTTACCACCAATCAGTGGATTGATTACAATGCTTGTATTCTTGGTTCCTAGGAAGATAACGTTACTGCCGACACACTGATGGGTTTTCCAAAAGTTTGTCACGCTCTACTCTAGAGAAGGGAGGAGGAGAAGGGAGGAGGATGGATCCTTACCAAAGGGCTATGTGTCATGCACTGAGTTAGGCATTGTACATATATCATAATTTGTACCAGGCTTCCAGATGAGGAATCCGAGACTCAGAGAATTTGCCCAAAGTCATACCTGGGCTGGTGAGGGTGGAACAGTGTTTGGTGTTGGACTCCAGAGTTCATAATCTTCTCTTTTATACCTCACCTGCTCCCCGCCTTGGCATTCCCTGGCAGCACCCCGATACTCCAGCCAGGCTAGTATGAGGTGGAAAATACACTCAGCTTTATTACTAATATGTCCCAACCACTGAACAAATAAAATATCCCTGAGCTGCCAACAGTGCCTACACAGGAAAGCCGATGACTTTACAGCCATCCTCCCCACAGGGCATCTCAGGATGCCCTCGGCTCAACTGAGGAGAGAGGCCACATGTGAATTAACCTGAGTAACTTCTGGATGGTCCATACCCAATGGCCAGGATTTGGCAGTGAGGGAGTCAGTGAAGTTTTTCTGGTCGGGGTGAGGGCCGTAGCACCCTGAACCAAGTCACCAAGGACCTAGGCCCTTTCTCTCTTTTACATCTTGGCTTTTATTCACCAGCTTATCTTCCCACTGTCACAAGATGGTAGCCACAGCTCCAAGCATCACATCTTCACACAATGACACAGGGTTATTAAAATACAGAAAGGAAGGAGGCTATCTAGCCGGTTAGGGGTGGAGGGGTTTTTCCTCCTGCCATGCTCTTTTTTTTTTTTTTTTTTTGAGAGGATGCTCTCACTCTGTCACCCAGGCTGGAGTTCAGTGTTGTGATCTTGGCTCACTGCAATTTCCTCCTCCCATGCTCAAGTGATCCTCCCACCTCAGCCTCCCAAGCAGCTGGGCTCACAGGTGCATACCACCACATCCACTCTGTCACCCAGGCTGGAGTGCAGTGTCATGGCTCACTGCAGCCTCAACTTCCCAGGGTTAAGCAATCCTCCCACCTCAGCCTCCCAAGTAGCTGGGACTACAGGTCAGGTGCACACCACCACTCCATCTCATTAAAAAAAATTTTTTTTTGCAAAGATTGGGGATGGGACGGGGAGTGGGGGTTCTCACTGTGTTGCTCAGGTTAGTCTCGTACTCCTGAGCTCAAGCGATCTGCCCGCCTTGGCCTCTCAAAGTGCTGGGATTATAGATGTGAATCATTGCACCCAGCCTTGATAAATTATAAAACTTTTCCCAGAACCCCCTTTACCAACTGACTTCCCTTTACATCTCATTAGCTAAAACTGGGTTACACAGCCTGTCCTAGCCCAATCATTGGTGAAAGGGAATGGGAGCATTGTGATTGGCTTAGACCAGCGGTTCTCAGCCGTGACTGAACATTACATTCACCTGAGGAGCTTTTTTATTTTATTTTTTGAAATGCCAATGCCTGAGCTCCACCCCGAGATTCTGATTTAAGTAGTCTGGAGTGGAGTTCCCAGACCCAGGCACTGGGATGTTTGAAAAGCTCCCCAGATGATCCTACTGTATAACCAAAGCTGAGAACCTGTGACTCGGACCAGTCATGGTTCATCCCCTGGGCCAGATGGGACCAGAAGGCTGCTACCGGAACAAGATCAGGATGGGGAATAAAGGGATGTCAATGAGCACTGAACTGCTTGCTACAGTAATTTATGTGAAAGAACTTGGAGCTATGAAGTGCCAAGCAGATGTAGAGTGTTATTATGGAAAGGGGAAAATGTCCTCAATTATACACGGGTCCATTTATAACCCTCTCACATGCCTTCAAATGCTTTGTTGTCTGTAGCTCATTATCTAATAATCCATCATTGTACACTATCCACCACTGTTCTGAACAGACTGATGTGCTATCCTATCCTTTTCAGTATGTCTCCGTTTAATGTCTGCCCTTGGTAGGTCCCAAGGTTTCATCCCGCTAGGCACTTAAGGCACCTTGATCTTTGCCCTTGACATGACGTATGTATCCTTTGAAAGAAATTAGGAAAGAATGCAAACACCCTGTAATTTGAACCCTAACAACTGGGAAGCTTTCTTTCTAAGGAAATCATGTAAACAGAAAAAGAAATGATCAACCACCACCAAATCATTTTGAAAGTCCTTCTATTTTAATCAGGAAACTGAGCCCTAAACATTTTATATAGGCTTATGTATAAATATCACTGAGGCCAGGTGCAGTAGCTCACACCTGTAATCCCAGCACTTTGGGAGGCTGAGGCAGGCGGATCACGAGGTCAGGAGTTTGAGATCAGCCTGACCAACATGGTGAAACCCTACATCTACTAAAAATACAAAAATTTGCTGGGCATGGTGGCACGTGCCTGTAATCCCAGCTACTCAGGAGACTGAGGCACGAGAATTGCTTGAACCCGGGAGGCGGCGAAGGTTGCAGTGAGCTGAGATCGCGTCACTGCACTCTAGCCTGGGCGACAGAGTGAGACCCTGTCTCACACAAAAAAAAAAAAAAAAAAAAAAAAAAAAAAAAAAAAAAAAAAAAAAATTGTAGAAATAATATAAGCATGTAGTAAAAATATAATTTTTTTTTTTTTTCAAAGCAGAGTTTCGCTCTTGTTGCCCAGGCTGGAGTGCAATGGCACGATCTCGGCTCACCGCAACCTCCAACTCCTGGGTTCAAGCAATTCTCCTGCCTCAGCCTCCCGAGTGGCTGGGATTACAGGCATGCGCCACCACGCCCAGCTAATTTTGTATTTTTAGTAGAGACAGGGTTTCTCCATGTTGGTCAGGCTGGTCTCGAACTCCTGACCTCAGGTGATCTGCCTGCCTCAGACTCCCAAAGTGCTGGGATTACAGGTGTGAGTCACTGTGCCCGGCTGAAAATAGAATTTAACAGGATAGAAGTTTATAAAATACCTGCCAGTCTCACTTCCTAGAAGCGGCCACAACATTTCTTGTGGTATATGTCTAGAAATGTTTTATGCAAATTCCAGCAGAAAAATATACACAAATGAGATTGAACTCTATGTATTGTTCTGCACTTTTTTCACTTATTGCTTTGGAAATCTTCCCGTTTCATCTTCTTTTTAATAGCTATATTGTATTTCATGGTAGGAATGTATTATAACATATTTAAGTAGTTCCTAGTTCCATACTGTAGGGCATTTAGTTGTTATAGTTTGGTGCTCTATTTCATTGCATTTCTAGTAGGGTCCTTGTATTTGCATACATGTGAGTGTATCTGTCAGAAAAATTCCTATAGCAGAGTGACCTTATATAGCAAAAGGTATATGCTTTGTACATTTTGAGAGGTAATGTTCTTCAAAGTCAGCCAGCATTCACTACCACCAGCAATTTCTTGGAGCTTCTGTTTCCCAGACTTTCAACAACACGGATTTGATTTCATTTTTTCATCTTGGCCAGTTTGATGAGTGGAAAATTCTTGCCGCTGGCATCCTGGCTCTCTCTGACCCTACAGTTCATCTCTGATGATGAGTGATGGCCTCATACTTTGGGTTGTAGTCACTAAAACACCAAGATGAAGTCAACTTCTTAGCCCTTCTACAGTCCATATGTATTTGGAGAGTGTTATTTTTGTGATTATTTTGAAGAAATGGATACATTTTGCTACAAAAATTATCCCTTTAGAAAACCACACTTCCACAGGACATCAGGTTTTAGCAAGGTTCTTGTTCTGGTGGCCGTCTTCTGGTACCGTTGCAGGGGATTGTACCTATTGACTCGAGCATCAACAATTTGGGGACCCTATCACTGGGGAAATCAGGCTGATTTTAAATAAGGTTTAACCATTCATACATTTTCTCTATATTCCTGAGAGCCCTGTTTGTGGTCTCAGCAGGGGAAGGGCAGAAATGTCCATTTGCAGTTTTTGAGGCAGGATTCAGACGGTTTTCTAAGAGGTTTTTTTTTTTTTTTTTTTTCTTGGCAGAGATTTTCTTCCCATGAATACAAATGCAATATAAATAGTTGGGAGTGATGCTTTTGAGAAACATTTACAAACAGCTGGTTTAACATTCTTCAGTATGCTTTGTCTCAGCCTGCCCTCAGCATGAACGGGCCAGAAAAGAATGAAACGAAAAAAACTAAACTGGCCTCGCTTTTTTGTGTCTGATTTGCCAGCTGAACAAGGTGACTAATAAATGAAGCCCTCTGTTTGTGAGGTCTCCTGGCTCCTCAGCCTCTTGCTTCATAGTGGAAATAAAAGGGGCTTGCTCTATTGAAAGGGACATTTCTGCTGAGGTGCAGTATAAGATAAGAATAGTAGGGACAAAGAAACAGCTCTGGCTCGAATTCAAGTACACAGGCAAGTGGGAACTGTTTGGGAATTGAATAGGAAGCAGTTTTAATTGGAGAAAAGTTGTGGAGCTCAGCGATGTGTCTCTAATTAGAATCCTTCAGCTTTGCTCCCCAACCCCCTTGGCACCCTGGCACCAAGCCAGTGGCCAGGTCTGACATTTTCTGCAGCTGACCTGGTTCATAATTAAGACCACCCTGCTGGATGCTGAGAATAAATTAGAGCATCAGCTGATGATAAATATTTTTAAAATTTTGTTATGGATGCATATTTGTACATGTTTATGGAGTGCATGTGATTTTTTTGTTACAGGTACAGTGTGTAATGATCAAGTCAGGGTATTTGGGGTGCCCATAACCTCGAGTGTTTATAATTTTTATGTGTTAGGAAGATTTCAAGTCCTCTCTCCTGGCTATTTTGAAATACACCATACATTGTTGTTAACTGTAGTCACCCTACTTTGCTATTGAACTTAGAACTTCTTCTAGCTAACTGTATGTTCGTACCCATTTAACCAATCTGTCTCCACGCCAACCCCTGCACCCTTTCCAGCCTTCTGGTGATCACCATTCTATATTCCACCTCCGTGGGATCAACTTTTTTAGCTCACATCTGAGTGAGAACATGCAATATTTGTCTTTCTGTGCCTGGCTTATTTCACTTAACGTAATGACTTCCAGTTCTTCTGATAGTGAATATTTTTAAATTCAGAGATTAAGAGGCTGTGAAAGAGGGCCACCACATTTGATTTCAATGATGACTATATTCTGTGCCAGCAGATTCCCCTCCCATGAAATGGACGGGAACAGGAAGAACTTTGCTGTAGAGTCACATTCTGAGAATAGCCACTGAGGTAGACACGTTTTGCTTATGGAATCGAAGCCCTTTCTGGAGTGTTAAAAGGTGCTTTGGCTGGGCGCAGTGTCTCACACCTGTAATCCCAGCACTTTGGGAGGCCAAGGCAGGCAGATCACCTGAGGTCGGGAGTTCAAGACCAGCCTGACCAACATGGAGAAACACCGCCACTACTAAAAATATAAAATTAGGCCGGGCGCGGTGGCTCAAGCCTGTAATCCCAGCACTTTGGGAGGCCGAGGTGGGCGGATCACGAGGTCAGGAGATCGAGACCATCCTGGCTAACATGGTGAAACCCCGTCTCTACCGAAAATACAAAAAATTAGCCGGACGTGGTGGTGGGCGCCTGTAGTCCCAGCTACTCGGGAGGCTGAGGCAGGAGAATGATGTGAACCTGGGAGGCGGAGCTTGCAGTGAGCCGAGATCGCGCCACTGCACTCCAGCCTGGGCAACAGAGCAAGACTCCGTCTCAAAAAAAAAAAAAAAAAAAAAGGTAAGGAAAAAAAGTGCCCTGAAGATGCAGGGTACTCTCTGGGCCAGTAGTCCAGTAAGAAGTAGAAGTCTGGCCTGAAATCCAAATGCCTAGAGGGAGTGCTTGTTTGATTAATATCATTGGGTCATGGTATCCAGCAGGTTGGAGACCAGGAAGCCAACCTAACTGAAGGTCTGAAGCGTGTAGTTCTGCCCTGAAATAGAACATCACAGAAAGCTTTGTAAGGCATGCGGAATGCAGCCATGATCAAGACTGTGAGTTCTTCAGTAAAGACGATGAAGTGAGGAAAGTTATAAGCAGCTTTAGGAGGGAACTCAGAGGCTAATTGAAGAAGTCATTACATCCAGACAGATAAGGTAGACATTAGGAAAAATTGTACCAGAGCTTTGAGGTCACTTTTCCCATGACTGACACCATACTTTCTCAAAAAGGACTCTTTACTGCCTCAGAGAAATTATAGGAACAGCAAGCCAAAAATGCTTAAATCAACATAATATTTTAAAAATAGGGCCAACTGGCAACCAGCCAAGAACTGACGTGTTAAATATACAGATTTTAGAAGTAAGAGGAGTAGATCTGTCTCTTGCTATAATAAAGAATATCACTAACATGGATGTAATAAAGGAATACAATACATTTTTCAGGCTCTGCAAACAACAACAAAAAATTTCCTCTTTGTTGTCTTTCTGCACCCTCCTACTTTCTCTTTCTTTTCTTTTTTCTCTTCTTTTCTTTCTTTTTTTTTTTTTTTTTTTTTTTTTTGAGACAGTCTTACTCTGTTGCCCTGGCTGGAGTGCAGTGGCGTGATCTGGGCTCGCTGCAACCTCTGCCTCCCGGGTTTAAGCAATTCTTGTGCCTCAGCCTCCGGAGTAGCTGGGACTACAGGCGTGTACCACCATGCCCGGCTAATATTTATATTTTTAGTAGAGATGTGGTTTCACCACGTTGGCCAGGCTGATCTTGAATTACTGACCTCAGGTGATCCGCCCACCTTGGCTTCCCAAAGTGCTGGGATTACAGGGGTGACCCACCACCCCTGGCCCACCATTTTCTAGCTGCTAGGAATTACAGAGGGCAATTTTGCAAAAATGAGATGATTGGCCAAAACGTACACATCCCTCACAAAGAATAACAAAATTCCTAATATTATTGAGTGCCTTTTAAAATAATTTTACTTCATATTTATTTATGTATTTATGTATTTATTTATTTTTGAGATGGAGTCTTGCTCTGTTGCCCAGGCTGGAGTGCAGTGGCGCGATATTGGCTCAATGCAACCTGTGCCTCCTGAGTTCAAGCGATTCTCGTGCTTCAGCCTCCAGACTATCTGGGACTACAGGCACCTGCCACCATGCCTGGCTATTTTTTTTGTATTTTCAGTAGAGACAGGGTTTCCCCACGTTGGCCAGGCTGGTCTCGACCTCCTGACAAGTAATCCGCCAGCCTCGGCCTCCCAAAGTGCTGGGATTAGAGGGGTGAGTCACCACATCCAGCCATTTTTATTTTTCAACAGTCAAAGGGGAAGAGAAATATCTGAGCTCAGGAAAGATCCATGTCTTGATCCTAGGTGCGGCAATCTCCAGCAATCCTATAGACTGGCCTCCATGATCCAATGTCCTATGCCAACACGAACCTGCTCTAGGCCATGGAGCCACTTGACTCCCACAAGACCATGGACAAGAAAGGCTAGGAAAGGGTGGAACAAACATACGGCCTCACTCTGCAGGGAGAGATACCTGCAGTGATGAGCTAGAGTTTGGCTGGTCCATAGATTCTGTACACTGACTAGCCATTCTAACCTGGGAATCTTAAAACTGATCAAGGGCAGAGAATGAGCCTTCCTGGGTAGTCCCAGTGTGGGGGTAGGGACACTTCAGCTGCTCATTTGACTGATAACCCCTATGGGGACCAAATGGCAGCCTGAATTGCAGATCTAAGCTCCAGGTCACTTCCAGCTCTGTGCTCTCCCAAATCCCTTCCACCCTCAGTGGATCGCAAACATCTGCAGGTGACCTGTCCAAATATATATTATCAAATACTGAGTCAGTTCCTTTATTGGAGTTGGGAGCAACTTTACTCACAAAAGCAATTAGGTATGCCAACTAAATTTATATCTTGGAGGAGCTCAATGAAAGGAAAAAACAAAAGTCAACTAGGCAAACTCAGCTGTTTCCAAGTTTTATCAATACTGGTTTGGTGTGCATCGATGTGTTCTCAAGTGAGCTCAAAAGTTTGGGAAATTTTTAGCTGGGGTGTGGGTATCATAAAACTAGAGAGATGTTATTACCTTATTCTTTTCTAGAGTAAGAGGAAAAATAATGCCTATTTAATCTTTGTACTGGCTGACTATGGGCTTGAATGACTCACATGGATTCAGATTTTACATTGAATTCCTCCCACGGTGGGAGGTAACGGCGGGAGTGTGTGTCTCTTCAGCTCTCCACTGGGGCCATCCAAGTCCAGGCAAGTACTAGTTTCTCCCCTCACTCCCCAGTCCAGAGTTTTGTCTTTTTGTTTTTGTTTTGTTTTGACTCAGCCTCTGTTTCTTTTTAAACCTGAGTGGAGAGTTGTTTCAAGTTGAACACGACTGAAACTGTTATTGACTAGTGCAAGTATAAATAACTAGCACCCCATGCCACTGTCACATATTTTTTTCAGATTAAACGTCTGGAAATTATGAATAACACTTAATGCTGTTCAAAGTACGTTTCCAGGCTATCTAGGGGTACAGTTATATTAGCAAACTAAATGTCTCCTATTACATTTTGCTTTGGAGTCACAATGAGGGAGTGTACTTCGAGATTTCTGCTATTTCAAATATTATTTTAACATGATCCCTAAGCAGCTCCCTTAAAAAACAACTTAATGGTGCTATTGTTGTAAACATTGTCACTCATTTCCGTTTTCCTTGGCACTGTAGTTGCTAATTTGAAGTGAAAACAGGAAGGTTAAGAAAGCTTAACCTGGGTTAACAGATAAGCTTAGATATTAACATCATCCACAAAGTGTGGTTTCAGTTTAGGATGCTGGGAGAAGACCCCATAAGGACACAGCCCTTGCAAAAGATGCTCAAGCCCTTCCTCAGCCCATTTGTTCTGGAGGTGGTCCAGGAGGAAGGCTGTTACAATAGGCTGGAAAGTCATCCAGCCGGTGATAACAGGAGCTGCTGAATACCCGGAAATCTCAGCTCTCTCAAGTGCTAAGCGCCAGCACCAACTTTTAGCATCTGTGAAGGAGTTTTGGTGGTCAACCCAGGGTGCCTCACCTGGCGCAAGTGTGTGGGTAGGGACAGGATACCTCGGAGTCCAGTCACAGGCACGTACGTTCTGGAGGCAAGACCAAGAAAAACTTGAAAGGAAGAAGAGCAGGCCCAAATTGACAAACGCAATTCAAGGAGTAGAAATGAGGTCCCCGTGCAAGTTCCCAGATTCATTTGGGAGGCCGTAGGCTCATTACCTGACTTGAAATGGGGGGCACAGGAAGGCCACTCAGAGAGCTAGAGCCGGTTGCAAGTTCATTTGCTTGAATGTTCCGTTCTCTAACTTTAAAGCCAACAGGAAGTTGATTCATCCCCCTCCCCCTTCCCGGCTTCAAAGATTGAAGAAAGTATGATTAAAATGCTAAAAGCGTGTCTTCCTGAGTTATTCTGCTGTAGCCCCAGGAGCCTCAGCTGAACCAACTGCTTGCAATTCAGGCTCCATAGACCCAGAATGAACCCAGAATGAAGTTTCCCTTTGATGGCAATGAGGCTATTAGTAGGTCAACCAGCTGCATTTAGGGCCTGGCTGGTCATTTAAACACTCAAGGGAACTGTAGCAAAGGAGATAAAATTACACCCAACTCATTGGAGTATGACTTTCAATCTTTAAATAAATAACCCATGCTTTTTTTTTTTTTAAGTGAAAGCCAATTCTTGAATTATTTGAATATTGAGGAATGACCTCACACTTCAATGTCACATATTTTTTTACAAAAAACCTTTTATGCGTGCTTTTCAAAACAATGGTGTATAAAAACCTTTGTAATTCTTGAGATTAACTGCATGAAGACAGTTTTTTTATTATGAATTTTCTATTACTACAGGATAAGTCTTTAAATAGTTCTGACTTAGGAATAAACAGAAGGGTCTATGATTGTTTCAGGTGATACAGAGAGTAGCAAACATTTTTATTCTCCCCAGATTCTGGGCAAGTGGAAACAGCTGTAACCAAGAAGTTTAGCAGCTTAAAATTTAATTTTTCCTTGTCAGACATCTAGCAGCTGAAAAAAAGGACAAAACTAACTACTTGGTAACTGCAGCTGGCTGGTAAACTGAGGGTTTGGATTCTAAATATTAACCCAAAGATGAATATTTCATTGCTCCATATGAACAGGGCCCCATAATATTAAGAAGAGTTGGGATCTGGATTAAGAGTCAATTAAATTCTTTTTTTTTTTTTTTTTGAGACGGAGTCTCGCCTGTTGCCCGGGCTGGAGTGCGGCGGCCGGATCTCAGCTCACTGCAAGCTCCGCCTCCCGGGTTTACGCCATTCTCCTGCCTCAGCCTCCCGAGTAGCTGGGACTACAGGCGCCCGCCACCTCGCCCGGCTAGCTTTTTGTATTTTTTTAGTAGAGACGGGGTTTCACCGTGTTAGCCAGGATGGTCTCGAACTCCTGACCTCGTGATCCGCCCGTCTCCGCCTCCCAAAGTGCTGGGATTACAGGCTTGAGCCACCGCGCCCGGCGTGAATTAAATTCTTAATCCTTGTGCTTACGCCTGTAATTCCCAGCACTTTGGGAGGCCAAGGTGGGCAGATTACCTGTGGTCAAGAGTTTGAGACCATCCTGGTCAACATAGTGAAACCCCGTCTCTACTAAAAATACAAAAATTAGCCAGGTGTGGTGGCGGGCACCTGTAATCCCAGCTACTCGGGAGGCGGAGGCCAGAGAATTGCTTGAACCTGGGAGGTAGAGGCTGCAGTGAGCCGAGATCGTGCCCCTGCATTCCAGCCTGGGTGACAGAGAGAGACTCTGTCTCAAAAAAAAAAAAAAAAAAGAAAAAAAAGAAAAAGAAAAAGAAAAAAAAGAGTGAATTAAATTTTTAATCCTCTATTTAAGATACTGGGGACTTAAGAGTTTGAGGAAACATCACACTAAGAATTCATGGACATGTTTATGTTTTAAACACAACCAAAAATATTGAGAAATGGTAGGAAATTAGCCAATAGTTTACTTAGGGTCTACTTGGGAGCTACAGGTCTCATGAAGGTGTACGTCAGAACTGGAAGATATATAAGCATCCCTGACCTAGTTCAGGGACATTCAGGAACTAGAGGCCAACATGGGGGGATAGGAACCCATTCCTAGTATGCAGAAAGAAAGGGCCTTGTGAGGTCGCCCTGCCTGAATTAGCGGTACTTCATTTAAGTTCTTCAGATACCCCGGCAGCAGCAATAGTTCTTTCAGAGCACACATCTCTCCTCCCCTCACCTTGTACTGCCAGCGATTCAATAAAAAATATAAACCTGCATGAAAAGCAGCCTTTTGGGTAGATACAAAGATTTTTAATAAAAGGATATAAAAGATTGCTTATGGGTACAGAGGTTGGGCTGGTAGTACTCTCCGTAAAAGTTTGTTGGGAAATGGGATCTGACCTGGCAACATTTAGCACTTGGTTAAGTCATTGACCAAATCATCCTGAGTTACTGCCAAGTTTGTTTCCGGGTCTTTAAAGCAACCCAAGTGAAGAGCTCAACACATTGCACAAAGAAACAATGCCATAGATTTTTTTTTTTTTTTTTTTACTTTTTATTTTGAAATAATTATATAGGCCGAGTGTGGTGGCTGATGCCTTTAATTCTAGCACTTGGGGAAGCCAAGGTGGGAGGATTGCTTGAGCCCAGGAATTCAAGACCAGCCTAGGCAACATAAGGGCATCCCGTCTCTACAAAAAATAAAAAATTAGCTGGGTGTGCCTGTAGTCTTAGCTACTCGGGAGGCTGAGGTGGGAGGATCACTTGAACCCAGGAGTTTGAGGTTGCAGTGAGCTATGATCATGCCACTGCAGAAATAATATACTCACAGGAAGTTGCAAAAACAGCACAAGAGGTCCAGTGTACCCTTCACATAGCTTCCCCCAAAGGAACACCTTATATGTAGATCAATATCAACACCAGGAAATTGACACTGGTGAGATCTAACAACAGACCTTTTTCAATTTTCAGCAGTTTTTCCGTGTACTCATTTTGTGTGTATGTGTGTGTATAGATCTGTGTAATTGTATTATATATAGATTTGTGTAAACACCACTACAATCAAGACACAGAGCTAGTCCATCAACACACAAAAAACTCTCTTGTGCTACCCTCATTATCATTACATACCCTACCCTGTCCCACCCCTTTCACTGGCAAACACTAATCTGTTCTCCATCTCTATAATTGTGTTATTTCAATAATGTTATATAGATGGAATTATATAATATTTAACCTTTTGAGATTGGCATTTTTCACTCAGTTGTAATCCTCTGGAGATTCATCCAGGTTGTCTTGTTTAATAATAGTTTGTTCTTTTTCATTGCTGAGTAATATTCCATGGTATGGTTGTACCAGTTTGTTTAACCCTTCACTCATTGAAGGACATTTGGATTGTTTTCAGTTTTGGGCTATTACAAATGGAACTACTATGAATATTTGTGTATGGGTTTTTGTGTGGACATAAATTTTCATTTCTTTAGGATGAATGTCCATAAATGCAATTGCTGCATCGTGTGGAAGTGTGTGTTTAGTTTTATGAGAAACTACCAAACTGTTGCCCAGAGCAGCTGTACCCTTCTATATTCCCACCAACAATGTCTGAAAGATCAAATTTTTCTGCACCCTCACAGTATTTGGTATTGTCACTATATTTCATTTTATTTTTATTTTATTTTTTTGAGATGGAGTCTCACTCTGTCGCCCAGGTTGGAGTACAGTGGTGCAATCTCAGCTCACTGCAACCTCCACCTCCTGGGTTCAAGTGATTCTCCTGCCTCAGCCTCCAGAGTAGCTGGGATTACAGGGGTGCGTCACCACACCCAGCTAGTTTTTGTATTTTTAGTAGAAACGAGGTTTCACCATGTTGGCCAGGCTGGTCTGGAACTCCTAACCTCAAGTGATCTGCCCGCCTCAGCCTCCCAAAGTGCTGAGATTACAGGTGTGAGCCACTGCGCCTGGCCAAGATTTGTTTTTTTTAAAAATATATCTTTTTACTTTGATTTTACTTTAAGTTCTGGGATACATGTGCAGAACATGCAGGTTTGTTACATAGGTATACATGTGTCATGATGGTTCGTTGCACCCATCAACCCATCATCTAGGTTTTAAGTCCCGCATGCATTAGGTATTTGTCCTAATGCTCTCCCTCCCACTGCCCCCCACCCCCTCAACACCTCAACAGGCCCCGGTGTGTGATGTTCCCCTCCCTGCGTCTATCTGTTCTCATTGTTCAGCCCCAACTTATGAGTGAGAACATGTGCTGTGTGGTTTTCTGTTCCTGTGTTAGTTTGCTGAGAATGATGGTTTCCCACTTCATCCGTGTCCCTGCAAAGGACATGAACAAGATTTATTTTTCAAGAGTCTTTTAACGATTCAATTTTTTAGTAGTTATAGGACTTTTCAAACGACCTGTTTCATATTGGGTGAGTTATAGTCGTTTGCTTTTTGAGGAATTGGTCCATTTCATCTAAATTGTCAAATTAATGGATGTTGTTTTTAGTAATTTTTTTTTTTTTTGCCTTTTAATGTCTGTGGGGTCTGTAGCGAGAACCCCTGTTTCATTGTTGATATTGGTAATGTTTGTCTTCTCTTTTTCTGTTGTCAGTCTTGATAGAAGTTTTTTGTTTGTTTGTTTTGTTTTTTTGTTTTGTTTTGAGACAGGGTCTCACTCCCATCGCCCAGGCTGGAGTGCAGTGATGCAATCTCAGTTCACCCGCCTTCCGGGTTCGAGCAATTCTCCTGCCTCAAGCTCCCGAGTAGTTGGGACTACAAGTGCTCGTCACCACACCTAGCTACTTTTTGTATTTTTTGTAGAGACAGGGTTTTGCCATGTTGGCTAGGCTGGTCTCGAACTCCTGGCCTCAAGTGATCTACCTGCCTTGGCTTTCCAAAGTGCTGGGATTACAGGCATGAGCCACCATACTTGGCTAATAGAGGTTTTTTTTATCTTTTCAACATTACCGGCTTTTTGTTTCATTGTATTTTCTTGATTGTTTTTGTTTTCAGTTTTACTGATTTCTCCTTTTATCTTAATTATTTCCTTACTTCTGCTTGTTTTGGGTTTTTAAAAAAATCATCCAGTTTCTTGAGGTAAGTACATAGATTATTGATTTGAGATCTTTCTTTCTTTCTCATGTATCTAGTGTTACGCATTTTTCTCTTAGCTTCACAAATTTTGATGTTGCATTTTCATTCAATATAGTTTTATTTTCAATGAATTATGTTTAAGTATGTTCTTTAATTTTAAAATTTCTGGATAATTTCCTGCTATCGTTCTGTTATTGACTTCCAGTTTGATTACACTATGGTTATTTAATTTATTACTATTATTTCAATTTTTAAAACATTTGTTCAGATTTGTTTTGTGGACCAGGATAGGTTCATGTTGTGAATGTTCCATGTATGCCTAAAAATAATGTGTATTCTACTGTTAATAGGTGGAATGTTCTATAAATGTCAGTTCAATTCTATTGGTTGATGTTACTGTTCAGTCTTTCTGTATCCTTACTGACTTTCTGTCTAGTGAGTCTATCGTTTGTTGAAAGAATGGTGTTGAAGTTTTCAACTATAAATATAGACTTGTCCATTTTTTCTTTCTGTTCTTTCAGTTTTTGCTTCAGGAAATTTGAAGCTCTGCTATTTGCTCTGTACATATTTAGGATTGCTATGTCTTGTTTGTGGATTGACTCTTTAAACCTTATGTAACATTCTTCTTTGTCCTTGGTAATTTTCTTTGCTCTGAAGTCTGTTTTTTCTAATATTAATATAGCTACTCTTCCTTTCTTTTGATTGTTTGTATGGTGTATCCTTTTCAGCCTTTTACTTTTAACTTACCTCATTGCATTAGAAATTAATGGTAATGTTTTTAAATCCATTTTGCCAATCTCTTTTAGTTTATATATTTAAACCATTTATATTTAATCTAATTATTGATATTTTGGGACTTCAATTTGATTTCTGTTTGTTCCCTCTGTTTTTATTCCTTTGTTTTCCTTTTCCTATCTGCCTTTGAGTTACTTGAGCATTTTTTAGAATTTCATTTTATCTGTAGTGTTTTTGAGTGTATCTCTTTGTATGTTTATTTTAGCGGTTTCTTTGAATTATACATAACTTATCACAGTCTACTGGTGTCAACATCTTACTACCTCCAGTGAAATGTAGAAAACTAATCTCCATTTAGGTTCCTTTATCCTGCCCCTTAAATAGCCTCTTAAAAATTTTCTCTACATATATTGAGAACCACATCATACAATGTTACTTTGCCTCAACCATCAAAAATAATTTTAAACACTCAAGAGAATAGTCTATTAAATTTACTCATATTTTACCTTTTCCGTTGTTCTTTCTTCATGTGTGATATTTCAAGCCTCCTTTTATCATTTCCTTTCTCTGGGGAAGAACTTTAGCAATTCTTTTATAAAAGTTCTATTGACAAAAATTATCTTAGTTTTCTTTCATGTGAAAATGTCTTTATTTCACCTTCATTCCTGAAGGATATTATCATGGGATATAGAAATCTGGATCGAGGCTGGGCACTGTGGCTCACGCCTGTAATCCCAGCACTTTGGGAGGCCAAGGCAGGTGGATCACTTGAGGTCAGGAGTTCAAGTCCAGCCTGGCCAACATGGTGAAACCCCGTCTCTACTAAAAATACAAAAATTAGCTGGGTGTGGTGGCAGGTGCCTATAATCCAGTTACTCGGAAGACCAAGGAACGAGAATCATTTGAACCCAGTAGGCGGAGGTTGCAGTGAGCCGAGATCACGCCACTGCACTCCAGCCTGGGCGACAATGAGACTCTGTCCAAAAAAAAAAGGAAAAAGAAAAATCTGGATTGGCAGATATTTTCTTTCAGCACTTGAAAACTGTCGTGTCACTTCCTTCTGACCCCCATGCTTTCAGATACAAAATCTGTTGGCATTCATATTGTTGTTCCCATAATTAATGTGTCTTTTCTCTCTAGTTGCCTTCAGGATTTTTTTCTTTGTTTTTGCTTTTCTGAAGTTTGAGTATGCCATGGCTTGGTGTAGATTTCTTTGAGTTTTTCTTCTTTGGGGTTTGCTCAAGTTCTTGAATCTGTAAATTTATGTCTTCTGCCAATTTGGGAAATTTTCAGCCATATTTCAAGTAGTTTTTCAGTCTCTTTTTCTGGAACTTCGATGACATGCATGATAGATCATTTATTATGGTTCCTCAGGCCCCTGAGGCTCTGTTTATCTTTTTTTAAACTCTCTTTTCTGTTGTTCAGATTGGATAATTTCTATTGTTCTATTTTTAGTTTCACTAAGTCCTTACTCTATCATCTTTATTCTGCTATTGAGCCCATCCAGTGAGTTTTTCAAATTTTCATGATTGTATTTTACAGTTCTACAATTTCCATTTGGTGGCTTTTTAAAAAACTGTATTTCTTCACTGAGAATTTCAATTTTTTCATTTGTTTCAAGTGTGTTTGTAATGGCTAATTGAGGATGTTTATGATTGCCACTTAAAATCTGTTTCAGGTAATTTCAACATCTGTGTCATCTCAGTGTTGGTATGTATTAGTTGTCTTCTCTCATTCAAGCTGACATTTGCCTGGTTCTTGGTTTGACAAGTGCTCTTTGTATTGTCCTGGACACTGGGAGAATTATCTTATGAATCTCCAAATGTTACTTAAATCTTCTATTTTAGCAGGCCTCCACTGACACCACACTGGTAGAGAAAGGGGCACATCACCTGGTTACTGCCAGGTCAAGGAGGCAGTCCAGAGATCCGGGTTTCCCACTAGGGCTTTGCTCACAGGAGAGGGGATTTTTTTTTTTTTTTTGCTTGGTTTCTGTCTTTTTAGAGTGAACCTTTTCCTATCCTTTGGCTAGAGGTAACAGGCTTTTTTCAGGGCCTTTTTGTGTGTGTCTCTCACAATTGGCATTTCTGGCTTGCTGGCTTCTTTAGCACACAACATTCAGGATATAGAGGCAGCAAAAAGAAAACTCAGGGTCACGGTATTCCTCAGTTGCCAAGGTTCCTAGTCAGTCGGCCTTCTTCTCTCCACCCTTCAGACTCTTATCTTTGTTTTATACATAGTATTTGGAGTTTTCAGTTATACACTTTGTGGGAGGAATAAGGAGAAGTGCATGATTCCATCTTGTCAACTAGAAGTCAGCCCATCTGGCCAGGTGCAGTGGCTCACATCTGTAATCCTAGCACTTTGGGAGGCTGAGGCAGGCAGATCACCTGGGGTCAGGAGTTTGATACCAGCCTGGCCAACATGGTGAAACCCTGTCTCTACTAAAAATACAAAACTTAGCTGGGCGTGGTGGTGCATGTCTGTAATCCCAGCTATTCGGGACGCTGAGGCACGAGAATCGCTTGAACCCGGGAGGTGGAGATTGCAGTGAGCCGAGATCACACCACTGCACTCCAGCCTGTGTGACAGAGCTAGACTCTGTCTTTAAAAAAAAAAAAAAAAAAAAAAAAAAAGTTGGCCCATCTGGAAATTGGTTTTTATTAAAGACTGAAATTTGACATGGTGTCTCTTTCTTTATGTAAGTAACCTGTTGTGGAGGCTAAAGTAACTCCATCTTGGATGCTAATCCACCATGTTGACTTGTGATTAACCTTGGTTCCAGGAATGCCTCTGAGATTTCCAGTTCATCTATTGTTCCTTGTGTAAGAGCACATCCTTACCATAAATTCTGCTCTTAGATCAAACTGCTACTCATTTCCTCTGAAGCACGTGTACCTTTTCCTTTGGTATATAATCCCTGGGTCTGGGGGTGGGGGCTAATGGCGTGGAGATATACCTGCTTTGTAGCTGCTCAAGACCATACTTCTGTCCATAAGTTCCCCGATAAAATCATCCTGTGATGACAAGCTGGACTTCTCTGCCTCCTTCTTTGGTTTCTCAGCCCCTTCTGGGTTTGGGGGTCACTTTGCATATATAGCCCTTTAATGAAACGTGTACTAGCAAAATACTAAAGATTTATAGAAAGGGGCGGGGCACAGTGGCTCTTGCCAGTAATCTCAGCACTTTGGGAGGCCAAGGCAGGTGGATCACTTGAGGTCAGGAGTTCGAGACCAGCCTTGCCAACATGGTGAAACCCTGTCTCTACTAAAAATACAAAAAATTAGCCAGGTGTGGCAGTGCGCGCCTGTAATCCCAGCTACTCAGGAGGCTAAGGCAGGAGAATTGCTTGAACTCAGGAGGTGGAGGTTGCAGTGAGCTTAGATCATGCCACTGTACTCTAGCCTGGGCATGAGTGAGACTCTGTCTCAAAAAAAAAAAAAAAAAAAAAAAAAGACTTATAGAAAGGCCTCAAAGCATTTATGAAATTAGCTTTTCCTTAATGCTTAGTGTGACTCTTTATTGCACATTTTAAATCATCTTGAAACTGCCTTTCCCAAACTTTGCATCAGTAGTTCTATTAAGCTGATGGACAGTTTCACTCCATTAGAAAATGTCAAATTTGGTACACATCCAGGATCAGAGGAAGGATCACAGGAGAGCAAGAAACTGGTGACAGGACTAGTACAGACACACTGGAGTCAGCCCACTTTCCACTGCTCACGTAGAGTGACACAAGCAATGTGTTTAAATGAAAGAAGAAAAAGTTCAGGTGCCACAAAGGTAGAAAGCTGGACTCACTGCCTATCTACAGCCTCAGTTGTATAGAATTGTCAGTTGCTGTTGACGTTTTGCACATATGAACTGGTACATGAGTGAAGAATGGATGGGTACATGGTTGGTGCCTAAAGGTATGGCTTCAATCCCAATTCCTCCCACACGCTACCCAGAAGGTTCCAGAAAGCCCTGTTCTCCTCAGCAGGCGCTCCACAACAGCAGCTACAGAAAGCACAGCCATGCTAACAGAGGCGCCCTCAGATTTTTCCCATCTTCACCCTCACCCAATGACCTCTTGGGTCATTTTCTCCTGGTCTGTCTTCACAAACCAGAAATGATTGATACTGATTCGGTATGGGTTTGGAAGATGATAGGTTTCTGATTTAAAAGGACTTATGTTGTCAGGGTCCAACAGACTTTCTTTCTGGGGATTTCTGTGTTCTGAAGTTCAGACATCCTTTGTTCCTTCCCTTCCAGGTCAGTCACCATGAACCAGGGCACCCGGCATGCTGCCTCAGCACTGGAGAAGCAGCGCTGTGGAGGCAATCTGTCACACTGTCAGAGTCTGGGAGTTGACTTGCTACCAACTGCTGTGCAATTCTGCTGAGCAGGAATATCATGAGCTGTTCAATAATGACAGATGCATTGGTTGAGATGAAGTTTCCAGTAAGGAAGTGACAGTGCAATGTGGATATTTATGGCCGTAAAATAGGAAGAGCTTAAGTTCCCAGGCTGAACCTGCCACTGCTGGAGCCATTTCATTTCAACAAGGCGTCCTCACAACAAAGAAGAGATGTGATTTGGTACCATTTCACATCAGCAGGTGTCTGGATGAAAACATCAATGTGAATAAGGGCCAACTGCAGTCCTGTCTATCTTGATTAAATTACTTAATATTAAATAATAGGTCTGGGCAGTATTGTTTTTAAACTGACTCATCCGGCTGTCCTTCAAATAGCTCCGTCTACCCAGAACTGACTTTTAAAAAGTAATTTTTCTCCCTGGGCTGGGAGAACCCTAATGAACTGAAACACATTTTTACTTTAAAATTTTTCTATCTGGTGTTTTTGTAATTATACTATTAAATGACTTTGGAGTCATGTTAATGACAGGATTTGTTTTGTTTGGATGCAGTTCAATTGCATGGTTTGGGTAAAAGCTAGTCTATATACAGAGGAATATGAAGACTGTGGAAGAAACTGTATATTGGGTTTAAGAATTTCAGCAATTATCCAGTACGAACCTAAGCATTAAGCTGCAATGTCAAATCCACTTGCTTCAGTCTTACTAGTTGATGTTGCCAACAGTTGGTAATGCCTTTTTCAGGATTCTACATTCAAAGCCTGTTAAAGATGATTACAGGCAAGGAGGAGTCACAGGCAGAGGCTAGATTTAAAGTATATCTTTTAACCCCTAATGCACATTTTAGAAAGTCTCAAAAATCTGTTGCTGTGATTTTTACATCCTTTTTTTTTTTTTTTTTTTTTGAGACAGAGTCTTACTGTGTCACCCAGGCTGGAGTGCAGTGGCGCAATCTTGGCTCACTGCAACCTCCACTTCCCAGGTTCAAGTGATTCTCCTGCCTCAGCCTCCCGAGTAGCTGGGACTACAGGTGCGTGCCACCATGTCTGGATAATTTTTGTATTTTTAGTAGAGACGGGCTTTCACCATGTTGGCCAGGCTGGTCCTGAACTCTTGACCTCAGGTGATCCGCCCACCTCGGCCTCCCAAAGTGCTGGGATTACAGGTGTGAGCCACTGCGCCCAGCCCTATTTTAAAACTGAATTTCTTCAAGCATCTAAATCACAGGCTAGCAGAAACTTCTGTTAAGGCCCAGATAGTAAACAGTTTAGTTTTTATGGGCCATATGATCTCTGTTGCAGCTCCTCAGCTTTGTCATTGTAGCAGGAAAGCAGCCACAGACAGTAAGCAAATCAATGAGCCTAGTCATGCCAATAAAACTTTATTTACAAAAAAAGGCAATGGGCTGGACTTGGTTCAGGAGCCAGCTGTAGTTTGCCAACCCCAGGCCTAAAGAAAGCTGGAGAGGAATAGTTACACCCAGAAAAGAACCTCTCAGTGAGGGAAACAGACTAAGAATAGTATCGCACTACAGCCTTCTACCAACAGATGATACTTTAAAATACAAAACAAAATTAGCTCAGCCAGTTAGTTGTTTTATTTTGAGTTTTGTTAAAAAAAAAAAAAAGCTTTGAGAAAATGTGTTAAATATCAGTAAAGGGCAGGAACACACATGGCTAGCTTTACAATAACAATCTAAACATACACAAAGGCAAACGTTGAGTAAAATGCTAGGGAAAGACAGCACTTCGGGGGCCTACTGCAGTTTTCCTTATTGCACATAAAGGTTGTGGATAACTCCAAGTCTTTAATTTTTCACAGTTATACTTTAATGTCATTTTATATAACATTTATTTATATAACATACTATAATGTTAATTTTATAAAACCACCAGTTTGCTACTGTTCAATGGAAATAGAAGACAAAATTCTCCCCAATTACAGTATGTAAGCTCTCTATAAAAAGTTCCCTAGGTCACATCATTCCATGTTAAATTTGTCCTATTCTATTTTAAAAATTGCTTTTCAGCTATTAAATGAATCTTGATGGCCTTCTCATTTAACTATTTTCATGGACATAGTACAACTTCACAAGTAAAAAGTACCAGATGTATTTTATGTGAAAAACAAAAGGACAACTTAGGAGGAGCTGGCCCTACTATGAAGTCACACTTTGAACGATCAATTTCAGTGGTAAATTCCCAATCCGTAGACTTAACACCCGCAGAACTGAAAACCATCCCTCTGCTTCTCCAAAGCCCACAATTGGAATAATCACAAGTCAGCCCACAAATGTCCGTGCAGTTAAGTCATCCAGTAACACCTGAATTGTAGCCTCATTCAAGTGCTGGAGACAGCAGATGTTGAAGTTTCCATGCTGTTTACAAGTCCTTTTCTATCTGAGTTCCTCCAACATATACAGGCCCAGACAATTTTCCACTGGCCAATAGCTGACCGTGACATTTGGTGATTCTGTTAAGCCTTTTGAAAGGCGGTCATCAGAAGGAGAAGGTGACTTCTGCTGTGTGTTCTCATGTCTGCTTTGGACCTTTTCAAAGGGCAGCACAGCAGACAGCCCTTCCTTTTCATCTTCTCCAAGGCTCAGGTAGCACAAAACCGGCTGCCTGTGTGTTCCATATGGGCCATGACTATAGTATACCCTGCTTACAAAAATAAGACTAACATCAAAAACTTTGGTTTTGCTCTTTACAATTTTTGCTAGCACTGGGTGACAAGGTGTGTTTAATTTTTTAAAAATGTCTATGAAAATTGAAACTGGAAAAAATTGTTTAGGTCTTGTTTTGAAAGGACTGTTGATGAGTCTACTTGCTTTTCCTAGTTAAGCCACTAGCATTGGTTTCTACAGTATTTCTCTATATGTTGTTTTCAGGTTTTAGAAACAGGGACGATCTTTTCAGGTATCAAAGTGGTAAAGGCAGTATTCAGATGGGTTGTTTCTAAACTACGACTCTTGGCCACTAGATTCCTTCGACTTCACTCTATCAGAATGTAGCAGCTGACACTGGGAAGCCAGAGTGTCAGTTAAAGAACAACAGAAGAGATCAGAACTCAATGATACCAGTCTAATGTATATGAAAGACTTTTTCCTGAACTAATGAATCTATAGAATCAACATCAAAAGGCAGACAAGAAACTTGTCAAGTTCCCCACTTTTGAAGTGGAATAAGAAGTCATATACTTGTGAGATCAGTAGGCTGACTTCCTAGCAGCCCTCATTGCAGACAATCTTTCACAACAGATGGTAAAATCAGCTTTCTGATACACTCTTAGAACTCACAACGGGTACATGGTAGGTTTCCAAGTGGGTGATTTTCACCTCTGATGAGATGCTCTAACACCCTGCCACTGTTTTTCCCCCTAAGTACATCAGTGGTGTTTCTACATTTGGAAATCACTTGTTCACATTAAACATCTGGTATGATTACATTAACTTCCACTGCAGACAAGGACAGGGAGAGATAGGATGACGGGATGACGTGAAACAGACCAACAGACCTCTATTTTGGAACTGTTAGTTCTTTGTCCTAGACTGAATCGTTCATGGATAGCTAAGATACCCTTTTGCATGTTTTCTAAAGAGATTCCATTTGTCAGCCAAACCACAGAGGACGTTTTCGGGTCTAGAGAACACAGCCTGAAGAGCTCCTTGCTGTTTGCTTGATGAAACATTTGATGTCACAGTGTGATTTCTGCCTTCCAGGCATCAATGCTTATTTGTCTCATCACCCCAGTAACCACCCTGGATGCTCGGATCCATATGCCCTTCCTGTGCTTGTTTCCTAGGAAGAAATGTGGCCTTATTTAAATTCCAAATTTTCTTCTCTAGGACAGAAAGTTTAGGTTTCTGGTAGTTCTCAAAAAGCGTACTAAAAGGAATAGCAGCTTTCATCTTCTCTCTGTCAAGGCTACACAAAAGTGTGCATCTCCTTAATCACCTGCTACAGAAACTACCACCATCACCATGTGATAGCAAAGGACCACAACCTTCTACTTTGCTCCAGCAGTAAACGGGCCCACCCTTACTCTGAGGAATCCAATGTGGACTCAGGCATGAGGCCAGGTGAAGGGAAAGAAAATCTGACTCCAGAGGGGACTATTAATTTAATTCCAGGTGAAATTAAAAACAAAACAGCTTTCCAGAAACCTTCATGCTTGATTAGTCAGCAGCTCAGTTAATACCTTCTCTTTATTCCCCACAAGTGGGAACCAAGATGGCAGGTTTTTAATTCTCCCCATACATACTCCAAGTCACCCTTCTCTCTCCTTGAAGACTCCAAGGTTTTCGTGATCTTTTCAGCTGTACTTTATGGAGTATGTTCTTGAGTTCTGCAAAGATTAGCATCAAACTCTCTCATAGCTGCCCAGCCTGTATTATTGGTCAATACTCAGTTCGTTTCACATGACTAACAATTTAAAAAAAAAAAAAAAAAAAAAAACCTTCATCTGCTAGACCATTCTTTAAAATCAGATTCCAAATAGGGTCTGCTGCGAGCCCTAGACTAAAGGCTCTTGTCAATCCTGGCTGCACATCAAGGACACTCCACTCCTGAGGTTCCAAACAAAGCATGGATTCCAGGTCCCATCTGAAGCTACTGAATCCGAATCTCTGAGGGGAGGGCCCTTGCACTGATTTAAAAACAAAAACTGGCCAGATGATCCTAATTTACAGCCAGGGTTGAGAACCTCTGCTCTAGAACATCGGACTCTGCTGAACTGTCATTCCCGCCAACCCAGAACAAATACGTGTATAAGATGACTTGGGTTTACTCTCTTGGAAGAACTTTGTTTAGTTGGATGTACCATTACTTAGCAGTTTCAATCTGATCTTATGCCAGACTGGCAGCAGATAGTTGGCCTCGTGTTGAATGATGCCTGGGCTTTGTGGCACTCTACTTTTCTCCACACGGCATAGGCAAAATGCTTCTAGATGTGGAACCACTTGATGAATGGATTCACATTCCCAGGACCCCTGGTAAGGTCAGGGTTATTCTCCACAAACTACAAACAAAAATTAGGACCAAAGGTCAAAAATTAGGACCAAAGTGCCTTACTTTGATTCACCAAATATTTGTAATCAAATAAGGACTTAGAACACTGGAAAGCAGT
This sequence comes from Papio anubis, assembly GCF_008728515.1. Lineage (NCBI taxonomy): Eukaryota > Metazoa > Chordata > Mammalia > Primates > Cercopithecidae > Papio > Papio anubis. The sequence goes on along the minus strand of NC_044996.1, from coordinate 47,725,837 downwards.
TCTGATTCCAAATGGCTGACAGCTCGGGGTTAGTGACAAAGGCAAGAAAGGGAGACCAGCCTGCATTTCCAGCTTCCTAACATACAAAGAAAGGCCGGGGTAGGGTTACTAGGCAAATGCTGCATCTAGGTTCTGGGCCCTCTCTTCCCTGGGTCGGCCTTCTGGGTGGGCCTCCTGCCCTACACAAACCGTCCCTAACCCACCTTGTTTACATTTAAACTACACTGTCTAGACAGCAATTCAGGGAAGAGGACAAGCCATAATTAGGATTTCCTCCCTGTTTCTCTTGTCATCTCCCCACAGGAAAACCCTGATGGGAAGCCCGCCCCTCTAGTTTTGGTCTTGGCAAATCTACATTTCCTTGTATGTGAGTAGATCAGAATCAAATGTTTGCAATGAAGACTACAAGACCCTTTGGGGATAAACACAACACTCTATGAATTGAACGAAGACTAGGAAGGGAAACTGGGTGGTTATTTTTCTTCCGTAAGAGAGTCATTTCTTGTAATCTTGTAAAAGCTTTCTAAAAACAAAACAAAACAAAACAAACAAAACAAAACAAAACAAAATAATGGCTGGGGGCGGTGGCTCACACCTGTAATCCCAGCACTTTGGGAGGCCGAGGCGGGTGGATCACCAGGTCAGTAGATCAAGACCATCCTGGCCAACATGGTGAAACCCCATCTCTACTAAAAAATACAAAAAAATTAGCTGGGTGTGGTGGTGGGCACCTGTAATCCCAGCTACTCGGGAGGCTGAAGTAGGAGAATCGCTTGAACCTGGGAGGTGGAGATTGCAGTAAGCCGAGATCATGGCACTGCACTCTAGCCTGGGGGATAGAGCAAGACTCCATCTCAAAACAAAACAAAACAAACACACACACACACACACACAAAAACAAACAACAACAACATAACAACAAGGCCTTGAGGTGAACAAAGAACCATCACCAGGGTGTGTCTGTTAGCGTTTTCCCTCCAAAATTAAGTAAGCAATATAAGATAAGCAAAGCTTTATAAAGACCCAACCAAAGAGCCAAGCAGCCTATCTCTCCATCTCTGCAAAACAAAAACAAAAATGAAAACAAAACAAGCCTTGCCTTTTAGATGTATATGGCATGACTGGTCATTACTAACTCTGCTAAATAAAAAATCCTGTGCTGGTTCTGGACTCCAGCACATAGATAATACAGGCCTCTGCCATGCCTGGTAGCTGCTGTCTGCAACTTCACCCCAGCATATAAGAACTTCCCTTCCAGGGGCTATGAAAGCTCTGTCTCTGGCTGTGGGGTGGGGTGTAGGTCTTATTCTTAAGTCCTTCACTAGCCTAGTTAACCCTGAGGCCTCATGGGTTTGAGTAGGTTGTTTAGCATTTTTCAAACTTCCAAAAACCATGGATGACCATACAATCAAAATGAACTTTATTGTAGATAAAAAGGAAAGAGGAGAATAAAAATCATTCAACTGTATTTTTACATCTAAAAGGCAAGGCTTTTTTTGAGACAGGGTCTCATTCTGTTGCCCAGACTGGATTGCAGTGGCATGATCTCAGCTCACTGCAACCTCTGCCTCTTGGGCTCAAGTGATCCTCCCGCCTCAGCCTCCCAAGTAGCTGGAACTACAGACATGTGCCACCATGCCTGGCTCATTTTTGTATTTCTGTAGAAACAGGGTTTTGCCACGTTGCCCAGTCTGGTCTTGAATTCCTGAGCTCCAGTGATCCTCCTGCCTCAGCCTCCCAAAGTGATTATGGCCATAAGCCACGGTGCCCGGTCTCAATTTTATTTTATTGAACCACATGAAATTCCCACTACTGCTTTTACAAAATGGTCAAATATCAGCAAATTCATATGGCTCAACCTAATTAAATAGGTATTTTCCTGATTTGCACAAATTATCAATTCAAACACAAAGTTGTGAAGCAATGTCTTATTTAAAAATTAAGCATTAAACATGAGAATTGAGAAGATTAAATGGCTGATTTCACTATGGGTGGACTAGACTGGGACACTGTTTTGTCTGCCATCATAAGAAAAACTGGCCAGTATGGTGAAACCCCGTCTCTACTAAAAATACAAAAAATTAGCCAGGCGTGGTGGCGGGTGCCTGTAATCCCAGCTACTCAGGAGGCTGAGGCAGGAGAATCGCTTGAACCTGGGAGGCGTAGGTTGCAGTGAGCCGAGATCGTGCCACTGCACTCCAGCCTGGGTGACACAGCGAGACTCCATCTCAAAAAAAAAGAAAGAAAGAAAGAAAAAGGAAAAAAAAGAAAAATGCCCACGTTATTGAAAGCATTTTTTAGAAATTGGGTTGCCAGAAAAAAGCTAGCACTGAAGCACAGAGACATGGGGAGAAACTCAAACTTTTCCCGAGAGGTCTTTCTATATTTCAGCACTACAGGTGTAGACAGACAGAACAGCTCATCCAGAAAGAACCCAGACTGAAAACCTAACTTTCAAATCACACCCACATGTTAAGCTGGTGCAGCAACCTCCCCAGATATAAGGAAAATGACCCTTCTCTGCATGGCACTCAGTGGCGTAAAGACACTCGGATTCTTAAGCTCATAGAAGACAGAACTTTCTAGTGAGCTGAAAAGACTTAATGTTCCATTGTCTGCCCTCTGACTCCTCAGGTGGCCACTGAAATCTCATGCATTCATCAGCTCAAAGTTTGGAATTCCACCCAGTCTTGAGACTACTGTGTTGTATTTCTTTGCAGTTAATTTTTTTGCATTGGGATTTCTTTCCCTCTGAATTCTAGCCTGGTGCCTTGTAGGTTTCTTGCTGCCTTCTCTTGCCCAGATTATAGCATCCTACAAAATGTGGTGTTACTTCTAAACCCACAGTACATACTTCAGTCCTAGTGATTATTTCCCTAGGCTGTCAGCTCATCTGGCAGCCCTCAGAAGTTGAATGCTGGCTGGGCGCGGTGGCTCACACCTGTAATCCCAGCACTTTGGGAGGCCAAGGCAGGTGGATCACAAGGTCAGGAGTTTGAGACCAGCCTGGCCAACATGGTGAAACCTCGTCTCTACCAAAAATACAAAAAATTAGCTGGGCATGGTGGTGGGCACTCAGCTACTCAGGAGGCTGAGACAGGAGAATCACTTCAATCTGTGAGGCAGAGGTTGCAGTGAGCCGAGACCACGCCACTGCACTCCAGCCTGGGCGACAAGAGCAAAACTCCATCTCAAAAAAAAAAAAAAAGTTGAATGCTTTTTGCAGTGGTACCATCATCAGTTTCTAAACACCTCCTTTCCTCAGATTAATTAAAAAATAAGAGTATAACACTATTTGCCTTTGGTTTTAAACATTTCATAACTACTTCTTTATGGATATCACCAGAGAAGGAACTATAATTCTTTGTTCCATGTTGAAATGTTCATGGATGTATTTTCAAATCTTCAGTCTAGAAAAAACACAGGCAGCATAAAGTCAGGAATGCTGATATGAGGTTGCAGTCAAGCAGCCTTCGTTGCCAGAGCCTCCACTCAAATTGCTTTTTCATGTTTTCTGTCCCATTTAACACCAGTTTCCCATAATCCTTGGAGTTCCGATCTCAATTGCCTTCCTTCTCTTTAACTTGATATTTCTATGGTCAGCTTGACTTGCACTGCTGTGTACTGAGATGCAGCCTCTCATGGGAGGAATCCCCCGCCCAGCACCTGCCTCGCCTTGTTCAGATACTGCAGGTGAATGAATTAGGAGACCATTAAAGCATGCTATTTTTTTGTTTAACTCTGAAACAGCGCACTATGTGAAAAAAAGTGGGAATAGGTCTATGTTTGTCTGAATTTAGAGACACTTTTGCCTCACCATCTGCATTGTGAATTAAATTTTAAGTGTTACGATAGCTTCAGACCCCAATAAAATAGAAGAGTTAGTTCAACCTAGTCACTGCCCCACCTCAAACAACACTAGGCCGTCCTCACCCCATCGGGAGCCTACCCCATCGTGCCAGGGTTTGGGGGGAAAGTCAAGCATTATCTTCCAGAGGAAACACTAGGCGGGTGCCCCGGCTCGAAACCTTCTGGTCTCCCATTCCCAGGTCTCGCTCCAGCACTTCCTCCGAGCTGCTCTTCGTTCTCCGGCTGCCCTCCAGACTCGTGGAGGCGGTGTGCGAACTTGAGGAGCCATTTGCAGTCACTGTGCTGTCCCCGTACGTCAATGTCAGGTCGCCTTCGGTCAGGATGAAATCCGAGTCTTCCTCTCTCAGTGGCTCTTGGTTCTGAAAAGTGCAACCAACAACAACAACAACAAAAATGAGAGACTGATATCTTCCAGGTTTGGCACCAACCCTAACCCCAATCCCAACTCCTCATCTGAAAACTGGGGATTATGAAACTTGCCTGTCTTGAGCCTCTAGTGTGGTAACTGGACGCAAACTGTAGAGGGCTAGGCACAGTTGCCAGGACTAGGACTTAGAATACTAGAAAACAGTTCCTGATTTCAATGTCTGACAGCTTGGGGTTAGTGAAAAAGGGAAGAAAGGGAGACCAGCCTGGATTTCCAGCTTCTCAACACACAAAGAAAGGCCAGAGTAGGGTAACTGGGCAAACGTTGCAAACAGGTTTTAGGTACTGTCTTCTCTGGGTAGGCATTCTGGATGGGCCTCCCGCCCTATACAAACCGTCTCCAACCCGTCTTGTTTACATTGGAACTACTCTTTGTCCTAGACAGTAATTCAGGGAAGAGGACAAGCCATAATTAGGATTTCCTCCCTGTTTCCCCGGTCATCTCCCCACAGGAAAACCCTGGTAGGAAGCCCACCCGCCACATCCTCAGGTGGATGAATCAAATGATCGAGGGAGAGCAAAGTCGCAAGCACTTGAACTATCAGATGGTAGCAAGAGTGCCGGAGACGGCATGAGGTCAGACAGGATCTTCTTCCTCCAATGGATTTAACCAACAAAACAAGGGCAAGGCCACAACCCAGCTCCCCCGCTGCATTGAGGCCTATTGAGTACTGTGCACTGCCTTCTAGAAGGGCAAACACAGTGTCAAATACGCTGGGTAAACGGATTTTTTTCTCTCCTCTTTCCCACCAACCCTAGTCCTGTATCCTCTTATGAGACAGAGTCTCTGGGGTGCCGAACTGGCCTCTCTGACCCCCTCAGGGCCCTCGCACAGTCACACTGCCCAAGGCCATGGGCAGATTCCCCCAGGTTAGTGCCTGGACTCCCCATCTAGGTGACAAACGCCAAAGGGCAGTGACCTCCTTCTCCATACCTTGGCACCTTCCTCAATGGTGCTTACCTCATAGTAGGTGCTAAGTGAATGCTGGGTAAATGCACCAGCTAGGAAAGACTCATGGGTTGAGTTTCCTCTCCCAGACTTATTTCTGTGCACTCACTGGCGCCAATCACATACTTGTTTTCTGCATTCTCAGTGATGTCAGCTTCTCCACACACAGCCTACAGTGTGACTCCACTTAACTAATGCTTCAGCATTTTTGACAAGCAAGCACGCAACTCCTCTCACTTGCTGCTTCACATCCCCACTGGAATGAAGCAGGGTGCAAATGCCCAATGAGATAAAAGTCCTGTATTCAGGCAGATGCTTAGAGCACAGTTCTAAAACTTGCTCTAAACTCCCAAATTTCCTCTTTACCAGTGTTTAGAAAGTCCTGAAACTCGATCTGCTTTACAGTAGCCTTCCTTCTTTCTCGTCTTATTTTTTGGGACGGAGTTTCACTCTTGCCACCCAGGCTGGAGTGCAATGGTGCAATCTTGGCTCTCTGCAACCTCCGCCTCCCAGGTTCAAGTAATTCTCCTGCCTCAGCCTCCTGAGTAGCTGGGATTACAGGCATGTGCCACTACACCCGGCTAATTTTTGTATTTTTAGTAGAGATGGGAATTTCACCATGTTGGTCAGGCTAGTCTCAAACTCTTGACCTCAGGTGATCCTCCCGCCTCGGCCTCCCAAAGTGCTGGCATTACAGGCATAAGCCACCATGCCCAGCCAGTAGCTTATGTCTCCCATCCGAATTTCCAGCTCCCAGGGAATTCACCTTCCCTGTCTCAGCACATCCCAGTTCTCCCATTCATACATGTGCAACATAATGATTTTGTTCATCTCTGTCAAAATCTCTCTGCCAGGGCTCTTGGCTTCCAGTTTTCAGGGAAATGGTCCTGGCACATATTTTACTGCTTCAAGGTTTGGAGCCATGGAAGGACAGAGGCAAACATGGGACAACTGCAGGTGAGAGTAATTCTGCAAATGAAAGAAAGCCCACGAAAGCACCACAGAGGAAACCCTGGGCATGAACTGTGATGTGGTCCGCTTTCACTCTTTGCAGAGGGAAGCAGAGCCTAAATTCATTGATAGGAGAAAACAAAACTGGATGTCAACCCGTTGCATTTGCGAAACTCCCAAGCCCAGACATAGTACCCAAGGAAAGGTCATTCAGAAACAAGGCCATAGTAAAACCCATGGAGGCTGGGCGCGGTGGCTCACGCCTGTAATCCCAGCACTTTGGAAGGCCGAGGGTGGATCACGAGGTCAGGGGTTCGAGACCAGCCTGGACAACATGGTGAAACCCCATCTCTACTAAAAATACAAAAATTAGCCAGGCGTGGTACTGTGAACCTGTAATCCCAGCTACTCAGGAGGCTGAGGCAGGAGAATCGCTTGAACTGGGGAGGCAGAGGTTGTAGTGAGCTGCGACTGCACCACCGCACTCCAGCCTGGATGACAGAGCGAGACTCTGTCTCAAAAAAAAAAAAAAAAAAAAAAACACCCATGGAGAGGCTGGGCATGGTGGCTCACACCTGTAATCCCAGTACTTTGGGAGGCCGAGGCAAGTGGATCACTTGAGGTCAGGAGTTTGAGACCAGGCTGCTCAACATGGTGAAACCACGTCTCTACAAAAAATACAAAAATTAGCCAGGTGTAGTGGCACGCAGCTGTAATCCCAGCTACTCGGGAGGCTGAGGCACAAAAATCGCTTGAACCTGGGAGGCAGAGGTTGCAGTGAGCCAAGATGATACCATTGCACTGCAGCCTGGGCAAGAGAGCAAGACTGTCTGAAAAAACAAATGAACAACCCATGGAGAGAGATTCTGACATCAAAGCCTAATAATGTTACATGCAGATGATAAAACCAATCTGCTCCCTTGAATTCTAGATGATAGGATTGACACAAGTTTGTTTTGTTACGCTGAAGGTCTGTATAATCATGTAACTAGCTGTGCAATTAAGTCTGCTATGAAAATGCAGTGAAATCACCATGAAAACACCTGCAAACAACAGTGTGTGGGGACGCGTGCATTTTAAATAACCAGAGGTCATTTTCAAAAGTGAAAGAACATTGTTAGGAAGGTGGATACCACACCTAAGTGGTTTAACGTTAGTGGAAATAATGACTGATGAACATCTTAGAAATCTCCAAATAAACTTGGCAAAGTAGAAAACACCTTTTAGATGGTTGGTAAGAACCATGCAACAGGTGTCAAAAGCCATGAGAACTGCCCAATCTGAGACCCTCACCCAGCACTAAACTTTGCAGTGAGCCTCTTCACCCTCTGTCAATTTTGGGTTCCTCCATTGATAATTTTGAAGAGACCCTTTGCTCCCACTGTCTTAGCAGCAGGCCCCACCATGTCTGGAGCTGGCTGAGACCCTAGGCAGGACGCCGGCTAAAAGCAGCAGCAGCAGGACTGAGGGTGATTCTCACTAGAAGCCCAAGTCACTCAGTCTTAGGTTGGCTGTGGGGAGTCACAGCCGAAACATGACCCCCCGAAGCAAACTTGGAGTGAGTCCCTTGAACTGCTGGGGGAAGCACTTGAAATTGATGCAATTCTAAGCTTACTGAGTTTACGCCGAGTTCACACTAGTCCGGATATTCCTAATCTATGGGCAAGGGACTGGTTAGTAAGCTTCAGATTACATAAGGTTTTTATAAAGTTTTAATAGTAGATTTGTTGTTTTACTATTACAAAGACATGAAAAGTGATCCTTATTAAAACCCAATTAAGATAGAAAGTTTTACAAAGTGTTTAGAAGAGACTAGAGTTAGAAGACAAATTTATATATATAAACCCAGTGAAACTTAAGATCAGAAAGTATAATCACAGTTGGGGCTTCATTAGTGGGAGAAGTGGAGATGCCGTCAGCACCCTTAGTCTCCGATGATGTATGTAAAGGGCCCCTACTACCACTTTAGACAGCAGGCCAAACTGAGCAAAGCAGTCAGCATTCAGCACAAGACAGCTTTTCTTAAGTAAGCTAGTAGCAGGATGAGAAATTACAAAACTAAGTTTTTAATCTATTAGTCTATGTCCTTCTAACCTAACAGGTAACTAGCATTATTATTTAGGCTGAGACATATTACATTTAAAACTTACCACAAGCATTAGACATCACTTTACAAACTGGGAGCAGTTCTAGGGAAATGGTGTCCTCACCATCCTACATATTTCTTTTTGTCATTTAAAACCAGTTTATCGCAGGTGGCACAGGAATTTCATTTTTATATGGGGAGGAGCCGTGGGTGTTGAAAGTTCAACTGTCTTTAAGAGAAAGACACATGAATGCTGCTGTCACATTTGGTGAAATTTCCAAGCAACAGCTGTGGCAAAACTACATTTTTACCAGGCAGAACCTGCTCCGAAGCGGGTGAAACCCAGTAGCCCCGCTGAGTTTCTAAGCGTAAAGTTCCGTTGTTGCCTACCAGGACTTTTCAATGGTCACCTTCCTCTGAGGGGGCCAAGGAGGGGTCCGAGGGCCTAGGGATGACAGACACACAGAGCTTACTCTCTGCAGCAGCGGGTTTAGGACACACGGTGACTTGGCAGTTGTCACCCCTGTTCTTGAAGGAAGAGCGTGCCATTTAAAGAGCTGCATCCTCCAATCTCGGCTGCTCTGATGTGGCTGCCCTTCTCTTCCGCCCCAGCGCCCCCACCTAGCTATGGTGTCCACATCCCTTTCCCCTCTGTACCACATGAATGTGCACTGCCTTTCCTAACCCTGCTACCCCTCGTTAGAACTTACATGTTTAGGGCCGTTCTCTTTCAGATCTAGGCTTTGTGTTCTGCCTCCTCATCACCAATCAAGTAAACTGCAGGTCATTTGCTAAGAATGTGAAGACCTGCATGAGGGTCCCAGCTAATTACTAACTGTGAGCTCGGGGCCAACTCACATCCTCTCTGAGATGCACTTTCCTTCTCTGTAATGCTGCAGTGCTTGCTGATTCACGGTATGACCCAAAGAATGAACTTAGCCTTTGTGAACTCTAGAGCTGCATGCAAATTTTAGAAATTCTTTTCTTCCAGGGCATAATGACTGTGTTAGGGACAAGATGATTAGGATGGCCGAGGAGGGATGAAGGAAGGCCTTTGACCTCTCCTCTACTCCTTCCACGTGGGTAGCTACCTTGCTCTCTCTACCTCTCTGCCCTGCACCCTGCAACCCACACCAGGAGTTCAGGAGTCAGCCCTAAATCTAAGATGTCCACCAGTGTACATGTTCTTTTCATACTGTGCTCAGTCTATTTCCAGAATCTGAAAATGGAAAGAAAGGGCCTAACCATATCAACATAAACTATTTAGAAAAGGAATCCTTGCATGTTTTGTGGTTCAGGGTATCTTCATGTATTTCATCATTTAATGCTTCCAGCCAGCCTGTACTACTAGGCCCATTTTATAGATTAGAAAACTGAGATGTAGGCCTGGAGCGGTGGCTCACGCCTGTAATCCCAGCACTTTGGGAGGCTGAGGCGGGTGGATCACGAGGTCAGGAGTTCAAGACCAGCCTGGCCAACATGGTGAAACCCTGTCTCTACTAAAAATACAAAAATTAGCCAGGTGTGGTGGCAGGTGCCTGTAATCCCAGCTACTCAGGAGGCTGAGGCAAAGAACTGCTTGAACCCAGGAGGCAGAGGTTGCAGTGAGCCGAGATCGTACCACTGTACTCCAGCCTGGGTGACAGAGTGAGACTCAGTCTCAAAAAAAAAGAACTGAGATGCAGAGCACATCTATGGCCTGTCAGGGGTTGCGTTCCAATCCAGTGGCTCTGATTCCAAATCCAGTGTTCTTTCTACTATACCACAGCTGCCGATGTTGGGGAATCCCATTACCCTGGTAAAAGGTTTCTCTGTTACTGTGCAAAATCTATAAACATAGGTAAGTTGGCCATTTCTAATCAGCTTATTAGAGAAGCAAAAATCTGTGGATTTGGAGGCATAAGTATGATGGTTTCTTCTTCTTATGTAAGACACTGCCCTGGCATGGTGACCAGGACTCCAACCCTGACATGCAGTACTTACATCATACACCTGGGGACTGGTCAGACATCGAGCTAGCAAGCCACACCAGGCAGGGAGCGTGGTGGTTAGTGGGGGGCCGCTGTGTGTGAGGATGGGCTTCAGGTAACTTTAAAATGGGAATTAAGGAAAAATGGCTGCAAAGAAAACATATACACAACAAAATGTGCTTAAAAATCGTCCGACATTCCACCCACAAAAACCTTCTTTTCCCCATTTTACTAGTACAATACACAAAATACTTGTAACATGCAACAGTTTGAATCAAAGAGTAAGATACACCCTATCAGCCTTAAATAGTAACTGTTAACTCTTGGGTTGGTAATTCCCAATTTTCAGTTCAAACGTGTATTTGATTAATTAGAAATTAGATCCCCCTTCTCCCTTTGTCATGCTGAATAGAAGTTTTGGTTTCAATCAGCATTTCAGCCTCTGACACACAACTGGCTCCAGGCCTTGGAAACAGGAGATAGTGTCCCTGGAGTGGGGAGCTGCAGCCCCTGTGTCCCCTCTGCTCTTGTTCTCTGCATGGATTCCTGTTAAGCCACTCTACCCAGAGGGCAGGTGGTGGAAATGTTGAAGTTAGACAGGACCTTAGGGGTAGCCTGGTGCTACTACAGAGGCAGAAACTGAGACTTAGCAACATCAAATGATTTCAGTAAGGTTACTCAGACTGTAAATCTCTCAACTTCCCATACAGGACCATTCTTCACTCTACCCATAGCTTCTCTCCTAGACGCTAACACAAGGCTTTTCAACCTCAACACTACTGACATTTAGGGCCAGATCATTCTTTGTTATGGGGGCTGTTCTGTGTATGTTGGATATTGAGCAGCATCCCTGGTCTCTACACACTACAGATGCCCCTCGACTTATGATGCAGTTACATCCCAATAAGCCCATTAGGTTGAAAATATCATAAGCCAAAAATGCATTTAACACACCTAACCTACCAAACACCACAGCTTAGCCCAGGCTACATTAAAGGTGCTCAGAACACTCACATTAGCCTACAGTTGGGCAACATCATCTAACACAAAGCCTATTTTATAATACAGTATTAAATATCTCATGTAATTTATTACATACTGTACTGAAAATGAAAAACAGGATGGTTGTATGGGTATTCAAAGTATGGTTTCTACTGAACGCAGATCAATTTCACACCATATTGTAAAGTTGAAAGAAATGCAAATTAAAGCCATGATTAAATACCACTACAAACCCAATAGAATGGCTAAAATTAAAAAGACTGACGACATCAAATGTTGGTGAGGATGTGGAGTAACTGGAACTCTCATACACTAGAAGTGACTGTGTAAAGTAGTACCACTATTTTGGAAAACTGGCACTGTCTTCTAAAGTTGAACCTACCCATGCCCTATGACCCAGCAATGTTACTCCTGGGTAGATTACCAAAAAAAATATGTATATGTACATCAAAAGACATGTACATCAATAATAGAATAAATTGTAATATATTTATATAAGAAATACTATGGAACAATGAGAACAAATGAACTAGAACTACACGTAACAACATGGCTGTATTATACACATGATGTCAAGCCAAATAAGCCAGACACTAAAATATATATACTATATAATCCTATTTATAGAAAGTTGAAAAATAGGTAAAACTATTAAGTGTTGCTAGAAGTCAACAGAGCAATTACATTTGGGGAGGGGGAAGGAGTAGTAATTGAGTCATGGCATGAGGGGGTTGGCAATTTTGTTTCTGTCTTTTTTTTTTTTTTTTGGAGACAGAGCCCAAGTAGCTGGACTACAGGTGTGTGCCACCACACCTGGTTAATTTTTGCATTTTTTGTAGAGACAGGGTTTCATCATGTTGCCCAGGCTGGTCTATAATTCCTGGGCTCAAGTGATCTACCTGCCTTGGCCTCCCAAAGTACTGGGACTAAAGGCATAAGCTACCATGCCCAGCCTTGGTAATTTTGTTTCTTGGTTGGTTTGGTGTTAAATGAGTGTGTTTATTTTGTGATAATTTACTGAGCACTTATTATTTGTGTACTTTTCTGTATATCTGTCATACTTCAATAAATTTTTAACATTTTCAGCATCTCCAAAGACCATATATAATAAGCCACCTGCCCATTTGATGACTATGTCAACTTAAGAAACCATGAGGGGTTGGGCGAAGTGGCTCATGCCTGTAATCCTAGCACCTTGGGAGGCTGAGGCGGGCAGATTGCTTGAGCCCAGGAGTTTGAGACCAGCCTGGGCAACATGGCGAAACTCTCTCTCTACCAAATATACAAAAAATTAGCTGGGCGTGGTGGCATGCACCTGTGGTCCCAGCTACTTGGGAGGCTGAGGTGGGAAGATTGCTTGAGCCCGGGAGGGGAAGGTTGCGGTGAGCCGAGTGCACCACCACACTCCAGCCTGGGCAACGGAGTGAGACCTCATCTCAAAACAAAACAAAACAAAAAAACCAAGAGGGTTTAAGATTTTGGTTTTTAATTTTCACTTGAGAGCAAGTGAATCTACAGGAACAGGGTTTGCCCTGCATGTGGTCCAGTTATGCCAATGTCAGATCATACAAGATCAGACTTGGCCAAGTTCATCCAATAGGAATTATCCTCCCCATAGGGATTAACAGCTGAAGTTCTACTTCCTTTTCTGACCACAGCATGATTCATTGTGTAATTTTAATCTAATCACCTAAAAAGGCATAGTTCCCTAGACACAAAGCTCTTAAGAACTACATGAGTCTACCAGGTTGTGGGGTAATTACTCTAAGGATATGCAAACATTCCTCTTGGCCAGATACTCACCAGGACTACCCATGGTTGAATGCTCAATGCACATGTTCCATGAGAGGACGAACTACCCCTGTCTCAAGCATGCATCTTTCCTTACTTACCAGGTGTCATTCACTGACAATTCAACAAGATTTCATCCCCAATGTTTCACTGACACAGGGGATGCTACTTAAAAGGATACTTGTGATCAAAGCTGTACCACAGCCTGAATATCCATGCGCTCTCCTGTTTTGTCCGGTTTCCTCTGGCAGAATCTGGGCCGTCCTGGGAACAAACAAGAGGGCACATGCTTAGTTGTACAAAAGGGATCTCAAAGAAAGGGGAGAAAAAACTTTTAAAATCACTTGTATAGCTCTGGAGCTCACAGTCAAACATCCCATGTCAGCAAACTTTCAAAGATATATTGGGAGGTAGCATTTGAGCAGAAATTAAATAAACTCAAAAGGCAGAAAAACAGTCTCCCAAGTAAAAAGGCTGGGTTATATCTGTGAATAGCTCAAACTCAATTTTATTGCAATTTTCCTCGAAGTATCTTTCAGCAGATTCATTACCCTAAAATAGTCTAGATCCTAACAGGCCAAAATTGATTTATAGAGAATATTTTTAAAAGCTTTTTTAAAAGCAACTTTCCAATCCCCATCCCCAAAGCAGGCCTGTGGAAACCACATTTTGTTGAGTATCCTGACAAACTAGTTAAGGCTTCTCTGTGGTCCTTACCCAGAGGGACCTACACTGTGCTCCAGGTGGTAAGGTACTTGTTTCCCCACCAGTTTTAGGAAGGTGGGATCAGTGAGCAGGGGAAATGAGCTCGAACTAACAATTCTGTTATTTTATCTACCCTCAAGTAGCAAGTTCCTTGCTACTCTCATGCCCTTCCAATTTAAACATCCCCACCTTGTGACTTTCAAAATAACCTGCAAAATCAAACATTCCTTTAAGGTTTAGGAAATCTGTTCTGTGCAAGTATCAGAAGCAGCACAGTTAATATAAAACTCAGATCGACTGCAGCAATTTGAGGGTACTACTGGGGCTCTGAAAGCACAGACTGCTTGTGAAGCTGTTACTATCATCATTCTCTTTAATATTACAGGGAGAGGCAACTCCGCAAGTGAGGGACAACTGACAATCACCAAATACAACTTGAACCAAAATTACAAGTAGTTTTAAATCATGGCGAGTGTAAATTCTACCTGCAATGGCAACACCAATAATTAATCAAAGATCTTTGAGAAGCACATAGACAAAAAGGAGAGAAATTAGCAAGCACTATTTATTAATACACTCCTAAAGTTTCCAACCGCAAAGATATTTTTAAAAACTGAATCCCCTCGGTATTTCAGGAATGTTTAGTGATGGATATGGAAATAGCTCAGTTAAATAGGCCCTTCTGTGATTCAGGAAATAGAAACAAGGAGAGACTCCAGAGACCAATTTGATTTTACGTTTTTATAAATCATGGAAGAGAGAGAGCACAGAAATGCCTCCATTTGCAGGGTGACTGATTGCTAACCCAATGACAACTCTGGGAAGATTCCCAAATGCGACATGACTGAGTAGAAAAGTAGCAGATGACTTTTTTGATAGGCAAACATATAATGGAAAAAATTAAATAGTTCTTTATAAAGTAATAGGCTCTAAGCTCTCAGTTCTAAGTGCCTGTAGAATTTTACTAAGGAAAAAGCACAATGATAAACATCATCAGGAAGGATACGATAAACCATCAGGCACAAAATGAGTCCCCCAGAGTCAGTTTCTTCTACTTCTTCCCTTAAATCAGTGATGAAAACAATGAACCCTACTCTGTCATCTTAACCTCTGCAAAACCACAAAGCATTTATTATCACCGGACTACTTAATTTCTTGCCATTTAATCTCAAGAAAGCTACAAGAACCCCTGAACTTAAATTTAAAAAAAAAAAAAGAAAGCTACAAGAGACTTATATAAGCCCCAAAAGAGACAATTAAAATGAGTAAAGCAAGGGAATGGCTTCTATTTGACAGCAAACTAACAAAAGGTCTTCTCAGGCTACTGAAAGATATGCCTGCAATCCATGAATAAGATAAAGTGACCTCAGACTCCACAGCAAATCCCGAAATGTAAGAAACTAAGAGATAATGCTTAGAGGCTACAAGAGGTAAATTCAGGACAAATCAAAAGTGTAACTTTGTGAAAAGGGTGTTAAACAACTTCTTATTCCAAGACATGGTGCCAGAAGCATGATTAGGTACAGGAAGAACTTAGATAAATCCACATATGGTGGCTTTGGGGAAATCAGGGCAGTTCTGTGGGACAGAACTAATTTTTTAAAGCTGACCTGGAAGACAAGCAACAAATGAATGCTTCATGACATGATTGGGGCTGCCATCACAGAGAAGCCATTGAGAGCCCTTCCTGTGGGTCACTGTGGGAACAGGCGGAGCCTCCTTCCTGGCTGCACTTGGCGACTCTTGGATTTTCCATTCCTGTGCTGTCCACAGAAAAAGCAGATTTGCTCTCTCAACTCGTCTCTCCTCAAAACCTGGGTTCACACCTCATGTCTTTAGCTCAGGCAACTTTTAGATCCTGGAGCATTCTTTTTTCCTCTCACCTTCTCCCACCCAGAACACCTACCTGGCCAACTTCCATTCATCTTTCAAGCCTGTGCAGAAGCATGGCTTCTCTAAGAAATGTTTCAAAAGCGACACAGCACTCCAAGAAGCGTAGGTGTGGATATCACAGGCTCTCTCAAGAGACTATCTGGGTCCTGACTGTGCCGCTGCCATTGCCTTGCTGTGTGACTCTGGGCAAGTTACCTAACCTTTCTGTGGTTCAGGATCCTCATCTGTAAACTGGAAATATTAATAATTACCTACCTCTAGGGGCATTATGAGGCTGGAATGTTGTGATAGAACAAGAAATATATATCTGGTTTCTGTCTGACACAAAACTCCTAAAACCCTTGGAATTTCCTGAGTAGATGGGGTGGGAGGAACATCTTTTTTATTATTAATAAGCTCCTTTCAAGCACACCTGAATTTATGCTAATAAGGTGACTCTTGAATGGACACTGATTGCCAGAGAAACCAACCATGTAATTAGAGGATTGGAACTTTTAGCTCCATCCCAACCTCCTGGGAGGGGAGGACTGGGGATTGAGTTAATTATCAATGGCTACTGATTTAATCAACCATGCCTATGTAATGAAACCTCCATAAAACCCTAAATGACATAATTTGGAGGGCTTCCAAGTTGGCGCCACATACTCCCATCCCCATCCTTTGCGCTATGCATCTCTTCCATTAGGCTATTCCTGAATCGTATCCTTTCTAACAAACTGGTAATGGTAAAAGTTGTGTTCTGTGGTTTCATTGTAGCAAATCATCGAACCTGAGGAGGGGGTGGGAACCCCCCTATAGCCAGTCAGTCTGAAGTGCAGGTCACGACCTGGGACTTGCAACTGGTGTCTGAAGTGGGGAGAGTCTTGTGGGACTGAGTCCTTAACCTATGGGATCTGATGTTAACTCCAGGTAGGTAGTGAGTTAAACTGTAGGAGGTCCAGTTAGTACTCATTGGGAATTGGAGAACTGGCTGGTACAGAAAAAGACCTTATATATTTGGCATTACAAGTGTTGTGAATATAGAGAAAAAAGGTTTTATTTTAGAACTGTAAAAGATTTTTCATTTAAAGGACTTAGGATGGTGTCTGATATGTGGCAGGCACTCAGCAAATATTGACTCATTATTGTTTGCCATGTGACTTTTTGTGCTGATTAAATATTTGTGAAATATTTAACCCAGAATCTGGCATGTAGTTAGAGCTCATATTACTAATTAAGTTCATTTCCAAAGACTGGATATATAATTTCAAGCACATATTTGTTTGGGGGGACAAAAAAAGCCTAGTCATTAACATCATTTGGCTATCTTGTGTGGCTTTTTACACAAGGAATTTTCATCTTTTTACTGCCATTATTAATAGAGAAGCCCCTTCAAGAAAATACCACCAACCCTGCTTATTACCATTTTTTGAGCATGTAACAATGAGTGTCTATTTCTTCTGCATTCATTAAGCACCTACTATGTGCCAGGCACCATGCTGGGTGCTGGAAACACAAAGAGGAATATAACTTAGCACCTGGCCCTCAAGGAGCACTCTTTCCAGAAGGTGAAGGTGGCGAGGGTTGCGGGGGCGGGGTAGGGGTAGGGGAGACAGACAAATACATATTGACTGACAAATGTAATGAAGAAAAAGAAAGCTGATTAAAGAACTGGGGAATAGCAAACAGTCCTATTTTTGAAATGCTTTTTCTAGAATGAATACATAATGATATCTGTGTAGAGTTACATTTCATTCCATTCTTACATAATATTAAAAGATGTTTTAAAAAGTTAAGGTCATCACACTAATAAGAACAGCTTACTTTTTTTTTTTTTTTTTCAGGGATGGAGCATATGGTAGGCAGAATAATGGCCACCCCAGCAAAGCTTTCTACAGCCTAATCCCTGGAGCCTGTTACACTACCTGGCAAAAGGGACTTTGTGGATGGACTTAAGGTTATCCCGGTAGGCCCAGTACAATCACGTGGGCCCTTAAAAGTGGACAAGGAGGGCCAAGCATGGTGACTTATGCCTGTAATCCCAGAACTTTGGGAGGCTGAGGTGGGCAGATCACTCAAGGTCAGGAGTTCAAGACCAGCCTGGCCATCATGGCGAAACCCCGTCTCTACTGAAAATGTAAAAATTAGCTGGGCATGGTGGCATACACCTGTAATCCCAGCTACTCAGGAGGCTGAGGCACAAGAATTGCTTGAACCTGGGAGGCGGAGGTTGCAGTGAGCTGAGATCACACCACTGCACTCCAGCCTGGGCAATAGAGAAAGACTCTCTCTCAAAAAAAAAAAAAAAAAAAAAAAAAAAAAAAAAAAACACACACACACACACACAAAATGACTGACAAGGAAGGCAAAAGAGTCAGAGAAAGGAATGTAGTAGAAGAAAGGGCAGGAGAGATTCAGAGCTTGACAAAAACTCGCCCCACTGTTGCTGGTTTTGCAGTAAGAACACATGGAACTGAATTCTATGACAACCTGACAATCTGAATGAGCCTGGAAGTGGCTTCTCTCCCTAAAGCTTAGGCTTGCCAATACCTTGAAAAACTGGAAGCAGAGAAACCAGCTGAGCCCACCAGATACCTGATCTACTGAACTGTAAGGATGACAAAACTGCATTGTTTTGGCTGGGCATGGTGGCTTATGCCTATAATCCCAGCACTTTAGGAGGCCAAGATGGGTGGATCACTTGAGCCACGGAGTTCAAGACCAGCCTAGCCAACATGGCAAAACCCTGTCCCTTAAAAAAAAAAAAAAAACCCTATTGTTTTAAGTCACCAAATTTGTGGTAATTTGTTACAGGAGTCACAGACAACTAATACAGAGCAGAGGAATAAATAAATGATGTCACTTGATTTGGGCCTGATATGCTTTTTTACTTTTTCGGAGATGGAGTCTCGCTGTGTCACCCAGGCTACAGTGCAGTGGCATGATCTCAGCTCACTGCAACCTCTGCCTCCTGGGTTCAAGCAATTCTCCTGCCTCAGCCTTCCAAGTAGCTGGGATTACAGGCACCCGCCACCACACCCAGCTAATTTTTATATTTTTAGTAGAGACGGTGTTTTGCCATGTTGGCCAGGCTGGTCTTGAACTCCTGACCTCAGGTGATCCACCTGCCTCAGCCTCCTGAAGTACTGGGATTACAGGCATGAGCCACCACGCTCAGCCTGACCCTGATATGTTTTGGCTCTGTGTCCTCCCCCATAAGTCTCATCTCAAGTTGTGATCCTAAGTGTTAGAGGTGGGGCCTGGTAAGAGGTGGCTGGATCATGGGGCAGACTTTCCCCTTGCTGTTCTTGTGATAGTGAGTGAGTTCTCACGAGATCTGGTTAAAAATGTGTGGCACTTCCCCCTTG
The DNA here is from genome assembly GCF_008728515.1 of Papio anubis. NCBI lineage: Eukaryota > Metazoa > Chordata > Mammalia > Primates > Cercopithecidae > Papio > Papio anubis. Next base: position 47,706,847 of record NC_044996.1, on the reverse strand, counting down.
CTCTCTCTCTCTCCTGCTCCGCTATCATACGTGTTTGTTTCCCCTTTGCCTTCGCTATGATTGTAAGTTTCCTGAGGCCTCCTAGCTATGCTTCCTGTACAGCTTGCAGAACTATGAGTCAATTAAACCTTTTCTTCATAAATTACCCAGTCTCAGGTAGTTCTTTATAGAAGTGTGGGAATGGACTAATTCAGGGCCTTTGTTATATCATTGGGATAATGGGACCAATATTTCTCAGCAGAGGGTAATAAGAGGGTTTAGAAACGGAATCAGCCAGGTACAGTGGGCTGATGCCTGTAATCCCTGCATTTTGGGAGGGTTAAGATCACTTGGCCCAGGAGTTTGAGACCAGCCTGCACAACAAAGCAAGATCCTGTGTCTACAAAAATATTTTATAAATTAGATTGGTGAAGTGGCACACTCCTGTGGTCCTAGCTACTCAGGAGGCTGAGGGAGGAGGATCCCTTGGGCCCAAGAGGTCAAGGCTGCAGTGAGCTGTGATTGCACCACTGCACTCCAGCCTTGGCATCAGAGGGAAACCCTGTCTCAAAACAAAACGAAAAAAAACCGGAGTCAAGTCTCTGACCATGATACACAGATAGTTTTCTTCCCTGCTTAAAACTCTCCAGAGCTATGCATTGCCTATATCGGGGCTTTTCTAATGGTAAAATGTACACATTCCCTGGAGACACTGTTAAAATGCAGATTCTGCTTCAGTGGGGCTGGTGAGGCCTGAGTGTCTCCACTATCTTGCTTCTGCCACTCTCCACCCTCGCCCTTTATCACCTTGTCATCAAGCCCTTCGGGATGCAGATTCATCTATCTTGTTGCAGATATTTTCCCAGAACCTGAAAGTATGTCTGAAACAGAACAGGTGCTCAATGACTATTTGTCAAATAAATGAAGAAACTGATCTTGACTCTGAGTTTTTAGAAAACAGAAAAGGAAGAGCAGAAAGGGAAATCAGGGGCCAAGGGAGGCATTTGGAAGCACAAAAAAAATGGAGATGGGGGCGGTCACAGAGTAGCAATTGGAGGAAAGGCACCTCTGCAACTGTTTGAAGTTAAAGGTTTAGGTGACAGACTTACGGGTGTCAGATTTCAGCCTGGAGAAACAAAAACAAAAACAAAAACAAAAACAAAAAAACGAGGAGAACCCAGAAACAAATGATTCTAACTTGCTCAGAAAGTCATATATGAACGCAACTATAAACTGCTGATTTTCTACAGTTTTCACTACATACACACAGACACACACACATATGTGTACATATACACAGGCACTGGTGGTTTCCCTTCCTCCACACTCCATTAATATCTGGCTTGTGACCTTGTCCTGTTGATATGGTAAAACTGGGATAAATTCAGATTCACACTCTCAGCTGCTCCAAAGTGGCCTCATCAATGAGTGCTCTTCTGTAAACGCAGGGAAGGAAGTGAATGATGTGTCTGCATGTGCCGCCAACAGAAATCTCAGCTGTCTGGTCTGGCGTGAAAAGTCCTCCTGTTTAATGGGGTGGGAGGCCACCCCCAGGGCTGGGCAGCTTGCCTCCAGCTGGGGTTGTTTTTGTTTTGGTTGCAAAGTCACCAAGACCTCCAGAGAAACAAAGCAACTGAGTTTTTTTGGTCTTGTTTTGTTCTAATGAGTCAAACTTGCCAGGGACACAAAGCTGAAGTCTGCCCACAATATTTTTATGCTTTCCCCACATGAAGCAAAGTTCTAGCCAACGGCTCCCTTCCTTTTCCCACATGAGCTAATATTCTGTAGCTCCCTAGCCATGACTCTGTTTATAGCCTTGGGCTTCAAGACCAGCGAGGAGAATTGTGCTCATTATAAGACATGCCTTCCCGTCAAATGTCACTTTTTTGTTTGTTGTTTTTAGGACGATTAGTTAGAAAATGAGGTAAAGAGAACTGCCCTTTTTTTCTCTGGTAGAGAACAAACATCTGGACTTTCCCTACCTCTGAGTTCAGTTTCATGACAACACTGAGCATGTGACCTGGATCTATTTCAGGGGAAACTGCAAGAACCCAGGGTTTCACCCAAAAATGAGAAGCCCATTTATTTCTGTTTTCCTGTTTCTCATGACCACAGAGTGCACCGAACCCTGCTGTTAGTGGCTCACTAGAATGAGGAGGTCAGACCAGGAGGAACTGGAGAAATAAGGTCCTCTCTGCACAAGGGCGTGAGTCATTTCTAAGAGGGTGTCCTGGAGAACCAAGCCTGAAGTTTGCATGTTTTTCCCCATATGACAACCATCTTGAAAACCTTTCAAAAGGTCAGTGGAACTGACTTTGAGGGGCCCTCTGCGTGACCGTGTGTGAGGTTTGGAAGGCAGGAGGTCTGGGGAAGCTGTGACACAGCTTCTGGCTAGGGCTGTGGCAAACAGGGTGCCATTAGGAGTGCAGCATGAGTGGCTGCCAGCTCGTTGACAACACCACATGTGCAGTGCTCTCAGCCCAAGGGGCCCTCTGGGAGCTGACAGGAACACTGAGTTCATCCATCCAGGCCCATCCAGGGAGGTTCCTGAGACTCACTCCACCTAGGGGCGGGGGCTATTTTAGCTGTCACTGCATGGACTAAATACAAGAACCCTCAGCACTTTGGACCTGCTGCTTTCTCATTCAAACATTTCCACAGAAAAGTGACAGTAAGCTTGTTACTGAATCTAATTACAAGCCCAGTGTTCCCAATGTGCGGGGCTTATGTGACACATAGTAAGTTCTACTACATGACCAGCCAAATCCTGTCACTTGTTTCCTGTTACAGATGCTTGAACGCAGAGGTAGGAGCAATGGGAAACAGCAAAGCGGGTGGGGATGTTTTGAATGGTCCGGAGCAAGATGAAACCTCTCCAAATCTTACGATCCAGCTGCTATTGGCCTTTTTTTCTTACAAAATTAATGTAGACTGGCCACAGTTCTGTGGAGGATGCTTTAGAATAGGGCAGCCATGTCCTACCAGAGCCGTTATCTTCCCTTTGGTGAAATAAGGACGGCCATCATGTTTTCCCCTGGGGTTTTCTCAGGATGCGTTTCAAGATCTCCCAAACTGTTATACTCTAAATTAGCTTCGAGGTGCTCAGTTCCTGAACTCCTGTTTTCTAAAGTCCTTAATCAAAGCTAGAGTCAAACAGCAAATTTTCAGAGAACTGCTCATTGAGACCACATGTTCCCAATTGACATAATGGCCAATTCTAAGATCATCTCAAAGGTCTTCTGGAGCTCATTAAAGTGGGCACCAAATCTCCAATGAAGCTTATTGAAAACTCTTCCCAAAGTGCCCAGAACTTTCCAGGTCATGGCTTTGTGTCCCTTGAGCAGGGACCTAGAATGGACATCAATGCTATAAATACCTTATCAGGCTGTGGCCACCCTTAAAGAGAAAGAAACCACAAAAGGCTACAGTGGCACCCCATTGACCTCCACACAAGCACCACATTTTGCCAGCCTTATTAAATCTGATTTGGTAGATGGAATCATTTAGAAGATCCTATGGAATCTGAAGTCTGCTGCAGACTGGATTTAGGATTAAGTGCAATGATGAGTCAGATTCAAAACCGACTGGAAAAAAAAGAATAGGGTTTCATGGACAACATACACATGTGGTCAGTAAAGCTGCCTGTTGCACATTGCACCTCTCATTCCCTCATCCACCCAACAAACACCTATCTGGTTCCCGTATGTGCCAGCCACTGTGCTCAGCACTGGGCATTCAATGCTGAATGACATAGTTATTGACTCCCAAGGTCAAATAATATATTGGTAACACATTTCTGCCCCTATCATAACTCTCCTTTCCCCACCTTGCCTGCCCAGGTCATGCTGACCTGGGTAAAGAGCCAAACCTAGAGACAAAATCATCCCAACAGCTGCACAACAGGGATGATACGGCAACCTCAAATCTTGTCTGCAAATTTGTTGATACTCTTCCCATCCAGAGGTTATGGTCTCTATCCCCCCCATTGGATCTGGGCTGGTCTTAGGAATGCATTTCTAAGCAATAGAAAGCCATGGAAGTGATGCTGTAGAACTTCTAAGATTCGTTCAGAAAAGGTGATATAGCTTCTACTTTGCTTGCTGGGACACTTGCTTTTGGAACCCTGAGCCATGATATAAGAAATCCAACTACCCAGCAGCCACCATGCTCAGGCCACATGGAAAAGCCCTGCACAGACATTCCTGTCAGAGGTCCTTGTGGTTGGGTCCTTCCAGCCCAGGTGCCAGACATATGAGTAAATGAACCTTTGCATGATTCCAGCCCCAAGCTCCTGGTTTTCCCACCTGAGACCCTGGACTTCATGGAGCAAAGGCAAGCCGTCCCTACTATGCCCTTTCCAAATTCCTCACCTAGAGGATCCCAGGCCCTGGAGGAACAGGAATGCCTTCAGGCACCTGATGTCTCTCCTTTCTTCCTCAGATCCCTGGGCTGGAGAGTCAAATCGTATTGCTCTCTTTCTCCTGGGCACCACTGATAGACTCAGAACCAGTTGTAGAACCAATATCCACTATTGAAAAGTGGGGAGTCAGGACTCTTTCTGGCGAGCTCACACCTTTCATAACGTTGATTAAGAACACATACCCTGAGGACAAATCCTGGCTCCATCACTTACTCTGAGATGACTCAAACTCCCAAACTTCAGCTTTTAATCTGCAAAATGGGGAGAGCAGTACATACTTCATAAGGCTGTTGTCAGGATCACAATGAGGGAATCTAGGTAAAGTGCCTGGCATGTGGCAAATGCTCCAATGTCTTCCCTGGGAAGAAGCATCTCTTGTGACTTACCCCTTGTAAGACTTGAAAGCTGTCATTGTTGGGTGGTGGGTCTTGATCGGGGTCAACACCAACTCTGAAAGTCACCAGGGAGGAAGACAAAGAGAAAAACAGAGAGTATTAGCTTGGCCCATGGTAGCCATGCAGGCTGCAAGTAACCCGGAGGCTGACCATCTTCCCGAAGCATAAGGAGTGGTTAGCTAAAAGGTGAGGAAGGCTAGCATGCAGAAGTCATGAGAAAGAGGTCGCATACCACTTCAGATCCCAGAGAGTCAGAGGGGCAATGAATCCCATGTGCTTCCACTCTAAGCAAGGCCTCCGGAACACAACACATGCTGGCAACTGTCCACTTGCTTTTCTGCACCAGGTGGTCCCAGTTATCAAAATGTGGGTCTCACTGCACTGGGCCCTTCCTCTGTGCTGCTTCCTCACTTCTGCCCTGGTCTGCTTTAATTTCCCTAACATTTTGTTATCAACTTTTTCAAATATACAGGGAGATGTTGAAAGGCTTTAGCATGAACCCCTATATACCCACCATCACTAGATTCTATCATCAACATTTTATTGTATATTCCTTATTACCTATCTATCCATTTCTCTATCACCCATCTTACTTTTTCTTTGGATGCATTCAGATAAAGTTGCAGATATCAGAATACTTCCCCTAAATACTTCACATGCATTATTGACAAAGTGTCCCTCCTTGACCAAACTTTCGTCAGGCTCCTAGGAATTCACTTCCCAACTAGGCACTGACTTTTGGGCTTCCATGTCCATCTCAGCATAACCCAATTTTAGCAAGAGGCTTGCTAAGTTGGTTTGGCCAGAACCCAACATCTGATTGGGTTCTTCATCCCCCCACAATCCCTCAGGTGATGTCTGATTGTCTAAGTTGGTTTGGCCAGAGCCCAACATCTGAATGGCCTATCCCCAACATCTGATTGGGTTCTTCATTTCCCCACAATCCCCCAGGTGATGTCTAATCCCCTTCGCCTGTCTTCAGCAAGAATCCTGTTGGGTCAGTTTAGCCAGAATCCCCCTTGCCCCTGATGTTTCCTCTCAGTACTTCTCCATCCACTGGCCCCTGTTCCTCTCCCCTGCTGCAAAACCCCATCACAGTGGTCCCTATACCAATCGTGATGGTCCTGAACAACATCTGCCTTACTGTTTTAATATACATCAGAATAATATTTTCTTTAACAGTATCATTAACTAGAGTCCTGACCTGCTTTCAATCCTGGTGCCCCTATACCCTCTTGCATCAAGATAGCCTCGAGAACTCACACATTGGAGAGCAACAACTAAAGATAGAAACAAAAAGCAAAATGGCAAGACTGATTTGTAACAAAAACTATAAAAGCACCAGGGCAGTTGTCTTGGCTTAGTAACATACTAACTGGCACTCTATGCCTCTGGTAATTTTTTTTTTTTTATCCTTGCACCTTCCTCATTCTGAGGCAGGAAACTGTGCCATGGATGACATGGATAACACTCGGCAATGGGGCAGAGAAAAAAGATGCCAGGAAAATCCTACATCTGCCATGGAATTTCCAATCTTCACTGCAGCCACTTGATATCAACCAAGTCTGAAATGCAGCCCAAACTCCTGACAGCAGAGAACCTAAAAGGACCTTCTGGGCCCTGCCACAGACAGAGGAGTGTGGGAAGGCCCTTGGAGTCTCTTGGAAGGCCTTGCTACTGATATAAGTGCAGGAGATTTCTAAGAAAGGAAACAAAGAGCTGCTTCTCAGCTTGCTACTGCTAAAACAAAAAACAAAAAACAAAAAACAGATCAGGGCCGTGAGACACAAATAATATTCTGCACTTTTTTCGCCTTTTCAAGGCTGTTTACTTCAGGGCGATTTAGTAATTACTTTTCTGGCAGGGTTGAGGCCTCTTGGACCAATCCCCAAGGATGACACGGGACCTTGTGGCTTCCTACAAAGAGCCCCACCCTTGGGGCAGAGCCCAGAACCAAACCGGTCTCTGGGAAGAGGAGGTAAACGAATGGGCCAGGGTGTTTTGGTGTGGAACCGGGCAGCAAGAAAGAACAGGCACAGGATTTTTTTTGTTGTTGTTTTTGAGAATTTTTTTGAGACGGAGTCTCGCTCTGTCACCCAGGCTAGAGTGCAGTGGTGCGATCTTGGCTCACTGCAACCTCTGTCTCCTGGATTCAAGCCATTCTCCTGCCTCAGCCTCCCGAGCAGCCGGGACTATAGGCATATGCCACCACGCCCGGCTAATTTTTTATTTTCAGTAGAGATGGTGTTTCACCATGTTGGCCAGGCTGGTCTCGAACTCCTGACTTCAGGTGATCTGCCCACCTTGGCCTCCCGAAGTGCTGGGATTACAGGCGTGAGCCACCACGCCTGGCCCAGGCACAGGATTTTAATTGCAGGTTTAAAGCCTCAGAAGACTTTAGGGTCCCCCAACTTTCTGAAATTCCTAGTGTCAGGTCACTGTCCACTTTATGTATCTCTTTCCTGATCTGGTATAATGCTTTTGATCCAGGACACTGGAACTTTTTTATGCTGTTTTATTAGATCTTATTTTAGTATTCCCCTGATATATCAGGGCTAAGTTCATAAGAACACAAATGACAACCTTTTTTTCCAGAATGGGCAGAATTATCTTTATTTTCATTAGGAAGTAGACAAATGTGGACATCCCACACTAAATGAAAAAATAAAGCAAGCAAACTGATGTGCTCATTCTGGAATGAATAAATACCCAAAATTGATCATTTCTCTACTGGTATAATTTGTCCATTCTGATTAACAGATAAAACGCCATAACATCTTGGAAAGTTTAGAAGTATTCTATTTTAATTAATAATTTTTTCTAAAAAAAAAATCCCTGAATGGTCAAGGTTTTTTTGAATAATTTGAGGAATATGAGACACACATCTTCATATAACTTGGCCACCATATCATAACCTGAATTTGCTCATGTCCCAAGTCTAATAACTTACACTTTGCCTGAAGGACTTTCCTTCTTGAAGGCATGCTTCAAAGGAAAGGGTTTCCTCTGCAATTTAGCTGGTATCCAAGTCAGTCTCTACAAATGAACGTGTGTGTGTAGAAAAAAGTCTGACTTCAGTGAGCTTAAATAGTTAAGTAATTTCATGTGAGTCATTACAGTGCACATATGGGGCCTGGTGATATCCCAAGACCCATGTCCCACTGCTTTCACCACTGCCCTCAAGGAAGTGAAATATTCTCACAGTGCTGAGAACAGAGCTGAAGCCTATTTTGCATTTGATTTATCTATCAGCACCGAGAATCAGATCAGGAAGAAAACATGCCAATTAGAGAAACAGAAAGGAAAGAAGAAACATTAAAGTTTGTACTTTGCTTGCCCAGACACCACCACCCTTAAGCATAGTTGTATCATAAACTTGGAAGGATACTAAGAAACAAACTGCATTAGAGGACTCTTTATCTTTTTGATTAAACATTATTCATACCTTCTGGTTCACCACGACAAGGCACAAGTACACAAATATGTATTCTGAAAAACTAAAACAGCAGTGATATTTAATTAAGATGGTATAAGCCTTACCCCAGTCATGGTTGAAATATGAAAATTCTAGTTCTCTTTATGAATTAAGAGCCTTATTTACTAGATCATAAGCAGGATTTTGTGGGGAAAGTGTGGCTCTGAAAATGAGCTGCTCTTAACACTAAGCTCAGTTGTACAAAAAGGAAACACTTGACAACTCAGGCTTTGTGTTGGCAATACACTGCCTAAATGTGGGGAAAGCAGACAGAATCCCAAGAACACTGACACATCAATCAACCCAGAGGAGGGGTGGAAAAAATGATTAGAATTGACTCAACCTTTTGCACCTTTACTAAAAGGGGTGGGGGTTGGCACACGCAGGAAGGAAGAGAAAAACAGTGTAAAGAGAAATATCTGAGGTTAGAAAGAGGAGAAAAGCCAGGCCTGGTTAATTTTTTTCTGAGGATGCCCTTGTGTCACCTGAAGTACTGCCAGTGGTGTTCATTCTGGTCCTCTTCGGAGGGCTCCTCAACGCCAACTCTGGGCAGCAGAAGAAGGGAATGTGAGTGTGACAGGGACAACAGGAGAGCCAGGAGCTCTGGGCAAATGATCTGGACCATGTCCATAAGAGAATATTTCTCACTTTCAATATAAATCCATATCCTCTCTTAAACTGTCCCCATCCTCTAAAACCCAGAGAGGCTGAGAGGCCACTAAATTTAAATTTAAAGCAGCAATACCAGGAGCCAGATCAAATGAGGATTGATCAGGAATGAGGATGAGCCTCTCAAAATATAATGTAATAAAATCAGAGGATGAAATCTACCTCATAGAAAACAAATTTACATATTTTTTTCAGAAATTCATCTGTTTATAAAGATACCAAAAATAGAAAAAAAGAAATTGTTGCTTAAATGTTACACATATTTAAAGTGTTTACATATATTTTTACACATATTTGACAGAAAGAACAAAAAGCATGATATTATTGAAAAACAGCAACAATACTTAAGAAGACAAAGATGGTCTTTTTTTTCAGACAAGCACACCATGTTGTACGCAGGATCAACCTGAAAGTCGGGAACCTCGCTTCTGCTATTCTCTTTAGCTTGTAGCCTTTTGAGTTGACATGGTCCACCTTCATCTTCCTTAATAATTTCTGGGTTACTCAGAGTGCATCTGAATCTTACTATCATGTTGGAGCAGGGTTTCGTAAACTCAGCAGCATTGACATTGCAGGTCAGATAATTCTCTGTTGTGGTGACCCGTACGGTGCACTGTAAGATGTTTAACAGAGTCTCCAGCTTTCACCCACAAGATACTAGTAGCAACCCCACCCACCAACAAGCTGAGGTTTTGACCCCTTCCTCTTGTGGCCAACTAAAAACATCTCCAGATACTGCCAAATAAATGTCCCCTGGGGGACAAAATTGCCGTCAGTTGAGAATCACTGCATTGAACCACGTATTCTCAATGGAGGCAGTATCACCCTCCTGGGTATAAAAATTGGTTCTTGTAGGTAAAAGAAAATACTTAGATATTACAATGGTTTGTAGCCCTCCAAAGTGCCACAGCACAGACAGAGAGGCATAGCAGATCTGTGATACTAAAATTTCACTAGGGGAGGTAATTGAGGAAAAAGTTTTTAAAGGCTCCTCAGTGGTGACAATAATGAAAAAAAGATTGAGAACTACTTCGCTAGACAATGCCCAAATTCTCATGTTACTAATATCCCCTGACATATGCAAGTGAGGACACGATGCTTCTTAAGGTGGTACTTTTAGTTACATGTTCAGAATGTGACTTAAATCAGACTCTCTTACTACAACATTGAAAAATTATAGCAAACACCAGAAAAACAAGCCAGATTCCTTAATGTAAGATTCATTGTCTCTTGAGTAATAGTATTAATAATAGTAGCAGCTGTAATGCTATGATTAATACTATTAATATAATAACAGCTAAAATATACTAAGTGCTTATGTGTCAGATGGTACATTGATGAGAGAATTCTTCATTGCATTATTTATTACCACATTTTATCCTCACGCTATGACTGTCCCTATTTAATCAGTGAGGAAACTGAGGGATACAGGTGAAATAAGTTGCCCAAGGTCACAAAGGTAGAAATGGTAGAGCCAAGATTCCAATTCAGGCTGCTAGACTCCAGAGCCTCAGCTCTTCCTCTTATAGGATATTGCCTTTGATTACAAGGTGGTATCTTTAAGGTCTTTTAAAATATCCAGTTGCAAATGCTATTACATGAAGAGCTCAGGGCTTCTCCCTGCCTTGATTCCTTATGTTATCTTGCAAAGAGCTTTATTACAAATTCTCAGTCTAACAGGATTATGCCAAGTAGAGCATTCTTACTTGTCCTTGAATGATTATATTACTACACTCTGGGATGTGAAGGTTACAGTTCATTTGGCCACCTGGATGTATGTCGTTCCACCGCCCCCACCCCACCCCCACCCACTATCTCCACCGTTTTGTGTGTGTTACTTGAAGCTGAGGACTCCTAGAAGACAGCCACCATGCTGTCGCAATGTGGTCAGGACACACACAAGGCTCATCAGCCAAAATAATTCCACGATCATTTTTTAAGTTGCTAAAATTACATCCTTTGTCAATAACAACTCTTAAGAGACTAAGAAAAATATTTTGTTTTAACAGAAAGCAATTTGCACATTTTACCATTATGTTTTAAAATACCAATCACAAAACACCAATTTAAAAAGATAAATTGGATTTATGGAAAGCAGTGACCTGGCTTTGGATGTACAGTTATATTCATTTTTATTTTATACACAGACTTGAAATTAGCCATAGTAAGGAACACAGCTAACTCCCATTTATGGTGAACTCCAAGAACCACCCTGGGCTTCTGACTTCTGAGCAGCTACTTAACAGTTCATCAGGGCCTCTATCAGTAGCCTGGAGAAGTAAGAATAAGTAGGTACTGATCATATCGAGGTCACGGGGTCAAAATATCAAATTGAACTTCAGGGGGTTTCTGAATCAATTTAGAATAAGAACCTTAGTTACAGAAATGATTCATGGCCATCACACCACAAGCCACAAGCTAGAAAAATTAATCTGTTTTATTACCCTATTTCAGAGGGAATTTCTTTTGATGTAATCTCTGTAAATGTCAGTTTCTACACTTATGTAATCATTCTTTATACACATCTGGAAAAATGCAATGAGCTGACACAATATGTATTTTTCAGTAATGGCATACTGTCCTTCATTGTGCTGTCTAGATAGAGTCGGACAGAAGGAAGGAAATGATAAAGATAGAAACAGAAATCAATTAAAATGAAATTAGAAAAACAATACAGAAAATCAATGAAATAAATAGCTGGTTCTTTGGAAAAGATCAATAAAATTGGCAAATGTCTAGCAAAATTGACCAAAAACAGAGAAGATATATCAAAAATGGGATATCACTGTAGACCCCACAGACATCAAAAGGATAACAAGGGAATGCTACAAACGACATAAACTTGACAACTTAAATGAAACTGACCAATTTCACAAATCACCACAACTTACCCAGTATGAAATAGGTCATCTGAAAAGCCCTATAACTAATAAAGAAATTGGCTCCATAATTGAAAAACTCCCAAAAAAGAAGTTTCCAGGCCCAGATGATTTCACTGGAGAATTGTACTGAAAGTTTAAGGAAAATAACACCAATTCTACACAATCTCTTCCAGAAAACAAAAGAGTAAGGAACATGTCCAACTCATTTTGTGAGGCCAGATTACTCTGATACCAAAACCAGACAAAAGCAGTATAAAAAATAAAGAACTACTGACCAATATCCCTTATGAATACAGACATAAAAATCCTTAACAAAATGTTTGCTCATATAATTCAGCAATATGTAAAAGAATAATGTACCACATCAAGTGGGGTTTATTTCAGAGAAACAAAGTTGGTTCAATATTTGAAAAGTAATTAATGTAATTCGCCATATTAATAGGTTAAACAAGAAAAATCATATGATCATATCAATTGATACAGAAAAAATATTTGATAAAATTCAACACCTGTTCATGAAAAAAAAAAAAAAAACCTCTCATAAAACTAGCAATAGATAGGAACTTCCTCAACTTGAAGATGAACATCTACAAAAACCCTGTAGCTAATAGTATAGTTAATAAGGAAAGACTGAATGCTTTCCTCTTTTTTTTTTTTTTTTTTTTGAGATGGAGTCTCGCTCTGTCGCCCAGGTTGAAGTGCAGTGGCGTGTGATCTCAGCTCACTGCAAGTTCTGCCTCCCCGGTTCATGCCATTCTCTCGCCTCAGCCTCCCGAGTAGCTGGGAC